>NC_045966.1:35478815-35711766 GCF_010909765.2 Amblyraja radiata | reverse complement strand
AAGAGAGAGAGAGAGAAAAGGAGAGAGAGAGAAAAGGAGAGAGAGAGAGAGAGAGAGAGAGAGAGTGCTTAGGCTGTTCAACATCATACTACGTTCAGTTATTTCCCTGATATTTGGTGTCAAGGGCTTATTTCACCCATTTATAAGAGTGGAAACAAATTAGACCCAAATAACTATCGTGGCATCTGTGTCAGTAGCTGCCTAGGGAAGTTATTCTGCAGTATCATAAACAACAGAATGCAGGATTTCCTTAACAAACACAACATTCTCAGTAAAAACCAAATTGGCTTCCTCCCAAAACACCGTACCACTGACCACATTTATACCCTCCACACTCTCATTGAAAAACATGTACACCAAGCGAAAAATGGGAACATATTTGCCTGTTTTATTGACTTTGAGAAAGCATTTGACTATTTGGCATGCAGGGCTCTATTACAAACTCCTCGGCTGTGGTATAGGAGGAAAGGTATATGACCTTATCAAATCAATGTATCTGAATAATAAATGTGGCGTTAAAATTGGGGACAAACGCACTGACCTCTTCGTCCGGAGAAGAGGCGTCTGGCAAGGCTGCAATCTGAGCCCGACACTGTTTAATGTATATATCAACGATTTGGCAGTAAAGTTGGACCAGAGCACAATGCCGGGCCTCTGTCTTCTGGACGGAGAGGTAAAGTCCCTGTTTTATGCAGATGACTTGGTTCTGCTGTCCCCCACAGAACAGGGACTGCAGCAACAGTGGACCTACTTGATGAGTACTGCCAAAATTGGGCCCTGGCAGTAAATCTAAAGAAAACCAACATCATGATTTTTCAGAAAAGACCCAGATGTCAGGAAGATAAATACAAATTTACTCTCAATGTGTTGTTATCGAACACACTATGAGCTATACTTACCTTAGTCTAACTGTTTCAGCATCAGGGAACTTCAATATGGCAGTGAATGCACTGAAAGAGAAAGCTCGAAGAGCTCTGTACGCAATAAAAGAAGGTTCTACAACATCCAAATTCCAATTAAAATCTGGCTTAAAATATTTGACAGTGTAATCCAGCCTATTGCGCTTTATGTTAGTGAAGTATGGGGTCCGCTCAGTCACCATAGTTATAGTAAATGGAAAAAAACATACAACGGAGGCCCTGCATGCGGAATTTGGTCGGAACATCCTCCGCATCCAAAGGAAAACACCAACAAACGCATGTATGGCGGAACTAGGCTGATACCCACTGATAATAAATATCCAGAAAAGAGCACGACATTTTTGGAATCACCTTAAATCTAGCCCCACCCCCCCCCCCCCCCCCAGATACCCTCCAGTTTAAAGCCCTTCAAACACAAGAGGGGGACCCAGAAGAGTGTTCCCTGTGTCAGTTGATACTGCGACTAACTACCCCTATTCAGTTAAACCCTATCCAGTTAAACCCTGACCGGCCCCAGATCAATACTGACCCCCAATCACCAGATAGAGTGAACCAAATTATCAAACAATGTAAAGAAACGTATTTGGAAACATTGGGATAAAGAAACCAAAAGCCAAAGCAGATTAGAATGTTACCGTGTCTTAAAAAGAGATTATAAATTGGCAGACTATCTCTCAACTGTTAGAGACATAAAGCAGAGACAGACCCTCACCAAATACAGGTTAAGTGAACACTATTTGGCAGCTGAAAAAGGAAGACAGAAGAGATTCTGGCAACCAACAGAAAACAGAATATGCGGCCACTGTTTGACAGATGAGGTTGAAACAGAGGTGCACTTCCTCCTAAAATGCAAGAAAATTGACAAAACAAGGAAAGCATACTTTGACAAACTCAGTGTGGCAACCCCTGATTTTAAAGAACCAATGATATATCAAAACTAAGAATAATCCTTGGTGAAGGAAATACGGCACATCTTGGTGCACAATACGCAACAGCATGACATAACCTGAGAGACGGTGAATGACCAATATGTACGCACACACTAATTGGCATTAACTGACACTAAGAAATTAATATTGAATTGCTAAACTTGCTATTGTGTTGTATTACGTACAGCTGCAAGAATAGCAATCAATAAAGGGCTACAGGCCTATTGCGAGTTTATGTACAGGGACATATCTATCCATGCACTGTATACTTGTATTTATACTTATGCATCTTAAATACGTATGTCATGTTTTATACTTTGGCAATATAACAATGTATTTTTTATCATGCCAATAAAGTTTTAAAATTGACAAAAAAAAATTGAGAAAGAGAGAGAGAGGGAGAGACAGTGCTTGTTTGCAGCAGCCTGTTGTTTGACCTTGCAAGCAGTAGCCAAAATGTTTCCCAATTCAGCGGACTAGAGCTTCAATCAATGTCAATGCCTATATTCCATGGGAAACATGTGAGGATTTGGCAACCGAGAACTGGTAATACCTGTACCTCATAGTAACTGGGGATGGGCATTGCACCAATAATCCAATTAGTTTGACATGATTTTAAGCTCTTAATTATTTAAAAACAATATTTATTTTGGGAATTTGTTACAGTGACTGTCAATCACAGCAGGACTCAGCCAATTTTGTATGAAAAATACAAATGACTGAGTTAGTGAACTGAAGAATATACTATAGCTGTTATGGCAATTGTAGGAAACCCTCTAGATGAGATATAGGAAGAGAGTGGGTCACAGTGGGAAATGGTCCGCTAAACCAAGGTGTGGAGGTGCCTAGGTAATGGGAGTGAGACTGAATCCCAGTAGGCATCCTCTAGTAAGCTCATGATAATGGATTAAAAGGTAAGCAATATGGCGCAGTGGCAATGTTCAGAGTATTTGAAGATCACCAGGCTGTACTGGGGGGAAACAATAAATTAAATAAACAATTGTAAGAAACAGAGAATGACAGGGTAAATTGGAAAGATATGTATGAGTAATTAAGGAAAGAATGAATGAATTTGAAAGAAAAGATGAAGGAGTATAATGAAAGAGAAGGAGGTGACGGATCTGAGAAAAGAAGAAGAACAAGAGTATCGGTTAAAAGAGGAATTTTCAGTACGTAGGATATGTAGTACACAGGCAATGATTTATCAGTGTTATTAATATGGCTCAATTGGAAATGGCCATTTGCCAGCAGGGAGGATTGATGAGGGAATCTTTGGAAATGATATAAAAGTAGAACAATTTGTAATATGATTAACCCAAGAGCCTTATATAATAGAACAAGGATGATAAAAAATTAAGCCAACCTAGTAACAGTAATTTAAAGGTCACATTAGAAGAGGCAACAATTAGTTTTGGGTATCATTCAGATTGCAAAGCAAAGCTAGCTTGATAAAGAAAAGGACATACAATAGAAAAAGTAATGACAATAAGAGTTGGCCATCATTTACAGCACCTATTCACCAACGGAATGGGAAACATGGCTGTTGCTCAATGGAAGACAGGTTGCAACTGGAGGCAGCTCCTGCAGAGATAAACATGGGTAAAAACTACAAGCAAAGGCTGATTACTAATGTTATTGTGAAAATGTAAAGTCTGCATGTAACCATTGCAACATGAATACTGTAAATTGCTGTAAGTTTGTTTTAGTCAGTGTAATATCTTCAAGCCGCACTCAAAATGCTTCCCCAGTGTACTGTGAATAAGCCAAATTGTTCAAGAAACTCACCAGAGATGCATCAGATTCTCTCAGTGTGCTGTCCTGATCTGTGCTGAGTCATCATTATGAATATAACTGAGCCTCACTCATGATCATAGAGTAAATGTGCAAATTCCACAGACAGCACCTGAAGTCAGGATTGAACCTAGTTCCCTGTAGCTGTGAGGCTGTAGAACTAATTACTGCACCAATCTTATTTCCAGAAACCACAGGGAAATGGTGATCAATCTGTCCTTGAAACAGATTGATCACAATTCTCTAACAATACCTTAACTCTGCAAGGAAACAGTGTGATGAGTAACAGGTTTTACTAAATCGTTTCTGCAATATTAAAAAGGGTAATGATCTCACGAGAGTAGAAAGACTTGGAAAATATATTTACAATGGTACAATCTGTAGAACGGTTTCAACATGAAACATCAACTAGCTGTTCCCCAGAAATGCTACCTGACCCATGGTGTTACTCTAGCACATTGTGTCCTTTTGTGTAAACCAGCATCTGCAATTCCTTGTTTCTACATATTTACAATGATCATTGAGCTTGGCATCTTGCAGCTTAACCAGATAGTTTCTAGAAATGAGCTCGCATGGGGATGAATTTCTTATACTTTGCTGAATGTGGGGAAGGGGACAAAATGTTTCTTTAAGGATATCATAGGTTCATGTTATATGAGCAGAATTAGGCGCCATTCCGCCCTTCAAGTCTA
This sequence comes from Amblyraja radiata, assembly GCF_010909765.2. Taxonomy (NCBI): domain Eukaryota; kingdom Metazoa; phylum Chordata; class Chondrichthyes; order Rajiformes; family Rajidae; genus Amblyraja; species Amblyraja radiata. Next base: position 35,707,434 of record NC_045966.1, on the reverse strand, counting down.
CTCTGACATCCAATAAAGGCTGATATATCTTTCCCTCTTATCTCACTCTCCTGCCTTCTCCCCATAACCCCTGACAATCGTATTATATCCATTGAGGATTTGGCTGTAAAAACTAAATAAACTGATATAAACTATATAACTACAAATGGTTTAACCTTTGATCTGTTGCTTTGGCCACCCCTTAACCCCACCATATGTCTGGAATGGAAACAATTAACAGTTTAAAATGGGAATTAACAACATTTGGCAGTCATAGAGCAATATTGATCATTGAACAGTGAGCATCTCAGAGGGCTATCCTGCACCTATGTGACAGAGCAATACCAAACCCTCATTCGTCCAAAGTTTAAGTGATCAAGCAAAACAGTTTCCTGTCAGCAAAAGGAGCAATAGAAGAGAACAATGGATTCATCTAAGATTTAAAGGGCCATGAAATGCCATTGGCGAGTTGGATTAAGAAAAATCCCAAAGCTATTTTTATACATATGTTAAAAACAAGGTAACCAGGGACAAGGTAAAACTGCTCAAGGATAAAGAAGACAATAGACAATAGGTGCAGGAGTAGGCCATTCGCCCTTTGAGCCAGCACCGCCTATCTATGCTAGGAGTCGGAGGACGTGGGTGAGGTGCTGAACAAGTACTTTGTGAGGGGAAGGACTCGGAGGACAGCAGGATCAGTGCAGAGAATACAAATATGCTAGTGCAGGTTGACATCGAGAGCATTTGGTGTTGAGGCTCTTGAAGAGAATACGTCCCCAGGGCCTGATGGGATCCCTCCCAGTTTATTGAGGAAGGCAAGAGAGGATATTGCAGGAGCCTTGATGAGGATCTTTGTTTCTTCTCTAGTCACATGTGAGGTCCCGGAGGTCTGGAAAGTGGCCAGTGTTGTTCCTTTGTTTACGAAGGAAAGTAGAGATAATCCAGGGAACTATAGGCCAGTGGGCCTCTCGTCAGTGGTAGGGAAACTATTGGAGATAATTCTTTAAAATAGGATTTACTCTCATTTGGAAGAGAATGGGCTAATTGGGGATAGACTGCACAGCTTTGTACGTGACAGGTCATGACTTACAAACTGGAATGATTTTTTCAGGAGGTGGTGAAGGAGATGATCAGATAGGGCAATGGATGTTGTAAGGCTTTTGATAAAGCCTCTCATGGTAGGCAGATTCTCAAGATTAAGTTGCACGGGATTCATGGTGACGTTCGTATGGATTAAGAAGTGGCTTCTTTGTAGAAGACAGAGAGTTGTGGTGGAAGGTAGATGTTCTGGCTGGAGGTCTGTTACCAATGGAGTTCCACCAGGATCTGTGTATAGATATATATCTATCTATATATGACATAGACATAAATGTAGAAGGGCTGGTGAGTAAGTTAGAATTGGAGGAGTTACAGACAGTGAGGCAGGCTGTCAGAAGATACAATGGGATATAGATCAGCTGCAAAAACAGCGGTGAGCTGGCAGATTGGTTTTAATCCGAGCAAGTGTGAGGTGTTACACATTGGGTGGTTGAAGTAAGGAGAGAATATGCAGTTTATGAAAGGACCCTTAGCAGCATTGATGTGCAGAGTGCAAGTTCATAGCTCCCTGAAGGTGGCAGCACAAGTAGATGGGTGGTATGTTTGCCTTCATTGCTGGAAGAGTCAGGAAGTCATGATGATAATTGCTCGTTTCTAAGTCCCCCCCAGTCTAGTTTCAGTAAAAACACTGAATCAAGCACTTGAAACAAGTACATTATATTTTACCAAAAGCGCGTTACAGATCAACTACTGTACCTATCCCACCGCGGGTCCGATCCTCGTGTCTGCCTGTTCAAGCCCTCTAGGTCTCGCTCAGACAGAGACACTCCAGAAGTTCATGCAGTCCCAAGGGTTCTTCCAGAAGATCGACGCTGAGCCTTGTGATCGCGGACTTTTATATGTCCCAGGACCTCTGGGGGCCAAACCACATGGGGGTGGTCTCTCAATAACCCAATTACAGATATCGATTAACCCCATACATAACAGGCATTCCCCTAACCCAATGATACAACAGTTCAATACATTGTATTCAAAATGGACTTCGAGAGGAAGTCAACTTAGAAACATTTAACCTGATTTACAGAAAACCCAGACAAGGCTCAACACCTCGTCCAATCAACACTTGGCAAAGTTAAACTCTGCAACGTTATTTGCAACTATTTACAAGCTGTATGTCTGGTTTTCAGCCATCCAATCCATTCTATGCATTTTGCACCAAATTGACAGGGTTTGCAGAGCTTCCCATTCTTTGCTTGCAAATTGTATCTAAGCTCCAGACAGTCTGGCACCGCTCCGCAGCTTGTCCCAACTCTGCAGAGAGCAATTCCAATTTGACCAAATCTCCTAGCAACCGTTAAACTTAATCCCATTTTGAAGTCCTATCTGATCCAATTTAGTCAGGATTAACAATGATGCAGGTCCATAAGACTTTTGGTTAGCCGCATTTGGAGTATTGCATGTAGTTCTGGTCTTTCCAATACATGAAGGATGTGGAGGCTCTGTAGTGGGTGCTGAGGAGGTTTACCAGAATGCTGCCTGGATTAGAGGGTTTCAGCTACAATGAGAGTTTGGATAAACTTGGATTGTTTTATCTGGAACATCAGAGATTGAGGGGAAGTTTAGTAGAAGTATATAAAATTATGAAAGGCATAGATAGAGTAGACAACATACCACCTCTACGCTAATCCCATCTGCCTGCACTTTGCCCATATCCCTCTAAACCTATCCTGTCCATATGTTCCTGGGTAAATGTTTCTTTAACATTGCAATAGTACCTGCCTTAACTACCCCCTCTGGTAGCTCATTCACCACATATTCATAGACTACAGTTCTGCTTTCAATACGATTATCCCAACGAAGCTCAAATCCAAACTCGTGGAGTCATCACTCCCCTATGCAACTGGATCCTCCAACAATCAGTGAGGATAGGTGACAAATCTCCCTCAATGATAATGATAATCCTTAACACTGGTGACCTGTAAGGATATATTTTTAGCCCTCTACTATACATCACACATTCATGATTGTGTGGAAAATACCAATCAAACTCAATTTATAAGTTTGCCCCCTCTTATAGCTTGAGGTGTCGCACATAGTCAGCCACCTCTTACTTGTGGTTTCCATGCACCAACAATTTATTCCCGAAGATTCTTAAGGAGTCTCACCAGATTTTCGATTTATTTTCGATCTATAGCATCATTAAAACATCATCAGCTTCATTAAGTTATCCTGAAAACTACAATCTTAAAGTTGGGTATGGCTCCCTTCACAGAGCTTCTGCAGGGCCACTTGTTTAGTTTAGGGTCTGTGCCGATCAATAATCATCTGAACCTTATTCTACACACTAGGGGTGATTTACAGAAGCCAATTAATCTACAAATCTGCATGTCTTTGGAATGAGGGGGGAAGCCAGAGCACCTGGAGAAAAACAGGGAGAGCCTGCAAACTCCATACCTATAGCACCCCTAGTCAAGATCAAATCCTGGGTCTGTAAGGCAGGAACTCTATCGCTGCGCCACCGTGCCACCCCTAATCAATGTGCCACTATGCGTCAAACATTTCAAGAAACAAACTTGAACACAGAGAAGCTGCAGAAAAGCCTTACCTTGACTACTGTGATAGTTCCAGGAGATAGTTCTCTCCATGACATAATGACCCTACTGCTACTCTTTCGAATGGGCCCGTTTACATGTGACTGGAAATACAAGTTATTTTGCTGCAAATTTTATCACATGAAATCCTTTCCCCCAGCTCTGCAAGAGAAGTCCTCACAGAATGTAAATATGTCAAGGATTGCCTGTTCTCACGTCTTCCAGCATGATTGGTCATATGTCCCGTGTAGATAAAACTGAACATTTGTGGATTATTTCAAGATATGAAATTACAGTATGTTACTTATTAAATAAAAATTGGTTCAAGAGCCTCTGTGATATTTTGAACTGTTGTAATTAATTTCCAGCACAAAGCTCAGTTCTGACTGAATTAAAAATGTTCTTTTCATTTTGATTCTCTCCCCTCATCATCTGTGCAATGTTATATCATTTTCTCTGTACTGGGCTTTAATCAAAATTGAATTTTATTAAGTCAGATTCTTTGAACCAATTTCTCTTCATGTGTTTTAATATGAAAATTCCATCTTAGCCAACCATGAAATCAAACCTAATTTTCATCGACATTTACACCTCAAGAAATTCATGAACCTTTGTTTCAACAAATAACCTTTTGCTTGCTGCTGTGTAAGCAGCCCCTCCTCGCTCAAGTCATTTAACCCACAGTAAAATATTAGAATTCTTGCTCAGGCAAGGTCTGTCGATTCTGTCAAGCGTGACTGAATTAGAATGAGCTATTCAAAGTGAGTTAATGCCATCGTTGAAGTAACAAAATAAGGAACTGTGGTTGCCATCACATGGGTCATGTCTCCGATACACGGAGCAGGAGTTAGTGAAATATCATATTTGAAGGTGATAGGGCTAACAAGAAATAAAACATACTTAACTGTGACAGTTATCTTCCCAGAAATTGGATCATGTAGTGCCACCTCTTTAGGCATAACGTGATTCAATTAAATGAGAAAACAAATGTAAAGGGTAATTGGTGACTTACTGTGAGATGAACAATGTATGTGTCTTTATTCTGGGTCCTCCGTGCATTTGATGAATCGATGTAAGAAGAAGCCCAGTGTGATTCCTATTGGTGCCTGAACACCAAGGATGGGACCATTGCCCAAGCATGGAATACTGGCCAGCCACTCTTGCAGAAAGAGGCCTTCAACATTCATGTCACACCTGTTTCAGCTTTACATCAAGAGACAAACCTAAGCACAAGTCCGGTTCATGAAACCTTCCTCAGGCAGTGTCTGTTTAAAATAATGTTTTTAACTGTCTTTCATTTGGGACTCCATCCACATCATAGCTGTAACCTTAATGACCTGATTGAAGTTCTAGCAATTGCCCACTCAGCACACCAATTCAAAAACTGACCCCTGCTCCCCTATTTATTCCAATACACAGCACATGACTTTCCTTTTGTAAGGCCTATTTGGTTGCTCATAACACCTTGGACATCATATAGAACATGGAGCAGTACAGCGGAGGAATGGCCCTTCGGCCAACAGTGCGAACATGATGCTAGGATAAACTAAACTCCTCTGCCTGCATGTGATCCACATACCTTCATTCCTTTCATATCTGTGCCTATCTAAAAGCCTCTTGAATGCCACAGTCATTTCTGCTTCCACCACCACTCAAAGCACCAGTCATTTCTGCCTCCACCACCACTCTCAAACTTGCCCTGCACATGTCCTTTAAAATGTATCCCTCTCACTTTAAAGCTATGTCCTCTATATTTTTGACATTTGCACCATGGCAAAAAGGCTCTGATTGTCTACCCTCTCTATGCATCTCATAGTTTTTTCTACTTCCATCTGGTCTCCCTTCAGCCTCTGGTGTGCCAGAAAAAACAATCAAATTTGTAAATTTCCCCTGAGAGCTAATGTTCTCCAATCCAGATAGCATTCTGGTAGAACTCTTCTGCACCCTCTCCAAAATCTCTGCATTCGTCATGTAATGGCCCAATCAGACTGCACATAATACTCATCCATCCATCGGTGGCGCTGTTACTAGCTGCCCACGGTCTTTTTTAATTTTGTTATGTGTAGAGTGTGTTTTTTTTAATTTTTGGGGTTTTTTTTCAGTAATTTATGTGGGGGGAAGCGGGTTGGGTAAGGGGGGAACCGTCCTTCAGTCGCTTCCTGGCGAGGATGCGGCTTTATCATATTGGCGGCCTCGCCCCCCCCCCCCCCCCATGGCCTACCAACTGGATTGGCCTGACCTTTCCTGCCACGACATGACCAGAGCTTCAGCAGCTGCGGCACTGCGCTTGATACATCGTGGAGCGGGCGAGGGCTTACCTGGGATCGCCGCTTGGAGCTCCAGAGTATTGGGCCGCTGCTCCAACATCGCGGAGCTGTGGGTGCGGAGCTCCCAACGCGGGCGGCGCTGACTTTAACATCGCGGAGTCCTGGGACCCTTTGCCGGGGGTCGCCAGCGTGAATCTCCGCCCAGCGCGGCCTGTGGACATCAGGAGCCGTGAACTCTGGTGGAAGGTGGCCGATTCAGAAGTCCAGGCCACTGAGGATGTACTCCCGTTCGACGTCGGGGTTCCATTATTCCCGGCGAGAGGGTCTGAACATCGGGCCGCCCGTGGCGGCGACTACGGGGTGCTCTGGAGGCCCCGACCACGGGTGAGCATTGAGGAACATCAGCGAGGAGGTTGACTGGACTTTGGTTCCTTCATTCACAGTGGAGAACTTTGGTGCCGCTGTGAGGATGTTTGTGTTGTGGACTATTGTGTTCTGTGTTTCTATGTTTTTTTAATTTTATTTTTTGTATGACTGTAAGGGAAAAATAATTTGGTTATCTCTTAATTCAAGACAATGACAATAAATTAAATCAAATCAAATTATAACAAGTGCAGTCTAATTATTAAGTTGCAACATGACTTCATGACTTAAACTCAATGTCCCGACCAATGAAGGCAAGTGTGCCATACACTTTATTTACTTTCAATTCATATGCCAATTAATTTTGTAGTACAATCGATGGAAACTTTGTTCTACATAAACAGGGGCATTGACTACTTAGGAAATGATTTTCAAATAAAGGAATAGACTGATTAAAAAAATACTAATGGCGCGTAATTGAAAATAAAGTTATTTTGACCAAAGTTTAAAGTATATTTTATTAATAAGAGAGACCTGATAAGAAATTTGTATTTGCTCGCTGGTGCTCAGCACGTGTGAGCTAATGGCTACAGACTCTCCTTGCCTCAGTCCATCGCACAATTCAAGCAAAATTGATGAATGCAGAAGTCTGGTTTTAGCTTATAATCTTGGTCATAGTTATTGAGTCACATTGCCACAGACTAATACAGCACTGGGCTCTTCAGTCCCCCCTGTCCATGCTGACATATTTGTCCATTTACACTAATCCTGTAATAGTTAATGTATCTGATTTCATCATCTCCTCTTGTACCACATTCCAGATATCTATCGCTCTCTGTGTAAAGCAGATATCTGTGCAAAATCCTTCCTCTTGCCTTACACCTATACCATCTTACCCCTATCATGGCAAAAGATTTTTACAATCTAAACCATCTGTGCTATTTATATCCTTCTATTGGGCCACCCCTCAGCTTCCTTCACTCCTGGGAAAACCAGTCCAGCCTATCTATTACTAATTTCCTTCTAACCAGACAACATCCTGGTGAATCTACTCTGCACTCTCTGAAGTGCAATCACATCCTTCCTATAGTTTGGCAATCAAAAATGCACATAAATGGCGTGTAGTCCTAACTCCTGGTTGGGAGAATATGAAGTAGAATGTTAAACTTGCCATTTGTTCAATAGCTCATTGGGTGTACTTTTTGTGGAGTATTACTGGGCACTAAGTACTTTATTCAAATCCACCCATTGCCATACTGGGGGTATGATAAGTTAAATGTGGTGGCTGATATACAATGGTAGGTGACTCCATGATTCAGAACTAGGGGATTGGGCTTCCAGGTTCTCAGTCTATGTCCTGTGCCCACAGGAGGCAAGGAGTTAAATAACCCTTTCTGTATGTGTAGGATTTTTTCTATTGATATTCCCTCCACATACCCCAGTGATTAGTGGTAATTTACTTTTATATGAAAATATGTTCTATTCCAAAACCACACACACACATGTAATCTGTCCCCTTTTGATATGTCTTCAATATATTCTCCACATTGGAAATTTGCCCGTATATATTTTAGAACAGATAATAGATGCTTCAGCCAACTCTTCCGATGCTGTTCCATTGAAGTTCATCAAGGACTGAAACACAAGTGTCTGTTCAGGATAATTAGCTGTTATGAAATGTGAGCTCAGAATTTGTCCTTAGGCATTCTTGTGGCAACTGCTTAATTAATAAACAGACTTCAGAGGGCTACATAATAGGATTAGATTGAGAATCCAAAGCTCTAATTTTAGTGTTTTAATTTAACATCTCCAAGAACCCAGGCCTCATTTTTTTCTCAGCATGTTGGAAATATGATGACAGCAACGAGGCAACTAAAGCACAGTGGAGAAACCAATTTGTTACTTTAGCATCTGAGAAACTGCTAATTAAAGTCTGGCTCTGTTTCACTGTTCTTCAGCCAAAGTAACATTAAACATTAGACATAATGGTGCAGCTGGTAGAACTGCTGCCTCACAGCTGCCACCATCTGGGCTCAATTCTGCCTCCTGTGCTGCATCTGTGGAGTTTGCACATTCTTCTTGTGTACATGTGGGCTTGTTCCAAGTGCTCTGGTTTCATCTCACATCCCAAAGATGTGCATATTGGTAGTAAGTTCACCAGTGTAAATTTCCCTAGTGTGCTGTGGGTGGTAAACTCTGGGGTGACAGAAATGTGTGAAGAATAAAACAATGGTATGTGTAGAATTAGGGTAGTGATGGAGCAAAGGGCCTGTTTCTGTGCTGTACAGTACAAAACAGTATTGAAATGGGACTGCTTTATCTGCATAAATATAGAAAATGATGGAAACACTCAGCTAGTCAGGCAGCATCTAGGGAAAGGGAAACAATAAATGTTATTTCTTTTTACTGTTAAATTTAATTCACTTTCAGATGAAAGAGAATGCCAAATGTTTCTGGTAAATAGGGATGATCAGATGAATACTTTAAAATTAATCAAGGGAGTTATTCCCTGGCTAATAGTTAATCCTCAATTGACACTTCAGAGACCAATGACATTTCCATAAATGTATGTAGGATCCTTCTGTGAATAAATTCACTGTTGTGCTTCTTATATTATATAAGCAAAATGACTCCAATGAGTTGAAATGTCCTGATATTGTAATATAGTGATCTATGCAGTCTTCCATTCTGTTAATGAATCACACTGGCACAATGGTGCAGTTGGTAGAGTTGCTGCCACACAACATCATAGACCCTGGTTTGATTCTGACGTTGGATGCTGTCTTTGTGGTTTTTGTACATTCTCCCTGTGACTGCAAATTTCCTCTGGGTGGTCCGGTTTCCTTCCACATCCCAAAATATGTGCAGGTATGTAGGTTAATTGGCTGCTGTAAATTGCCTCTAACATGTAGAGGACTGGAGGAGAAAGTGCGATAATGTAGAACTAGTGTGAATGGATGATCGATGATAGGCGTGGACATGGTGGGATGAGGGGCTTGTTTCCATGCTGTGTCTTTCAACCAGTCAATCAGATTCAATTGGTTCAGACAAGGGAAGCAAAATCCTCATGGCCAAATGCATTATGAGCTTTATATATTCCTCCCATGTTTGCTGCACATATAATACCCTGCTTTAAATTATTCATAGACTGTATCCTAGTGTATTATCACATCATACAAAGTTATCTAATCTCAATTTAGATGAATCAAAACTACCCATTTGCATTATTTTACGAGGAAGCTTGCAAGGAAGCTGTTTCACAAACAAGCTTGTTCATCAAACAAGCGTGTTCCTAGATTGGACATGCACTCACTCAAACAGGGAAGGAGGTTAACTTCAGATCACATTTCATTTCTTGCACAACATTTGTTAACACACTTTTGCAGGACAAGGTTGTACACAAATGGAGACAGTAGCACTAATAAAAGGGGTGTAAAGGCACCTAAATTCCATAAGAGCATGGAGGAGATGATTCTTGCTACACTCACCATTGTTGAGCCACTGAACAGTTCGCCAGCCTGGAACTATCAAACAGCATGGATTCCAGAAATCAATTCCACTTTTCATATCCCACTCTCCCTCAATCCACGTTCCCTTCTGTTTACACCCTGCAGATGTTAGAAGTCTAGTTTAGTTTAGAGATACAGCGTGGAAACAGGCCCTTTGGCCCACCGAGACCCCGCTGAGCAGCAATACCCGCACACTAACTCTACTCTACACACACTAGGGACAATTTACAATTTTTAATCAAAGCCAATTAGCCTACAAAGCTGTACATCTTTGGAGTGTGGAAATAAACTGGACCACATGGAGAAAACCCACATGGTCATGGGGAGAATGTACAGACTCTGTACAGACAGTACCCGTAGTTAGGGTCGAACCTTGGTCTCTGGCACTGTAAGGCAGCAACTCTACCACTGCACCACCCTGCACTTGACTTTTTTCCCCGTCTCTGCACCACAACATTATCCTTGTGCCATACCCATTTCAGAGATTTAAGAAATGCAAGCTAGCCAGGTGATGGAGAACTACCCATTCACAGTGATGAAGGCACAGCGTCATCCACCATCTGCAGCTGCCCGCTCACATTGTGTGTAATGTTTAGTGTGTAAATATGTAATGAGCATGGAAATGCTTTTATGTTAAATGAAGACAGTACATTTATATCCACACACCCATAGTCATCCCCGCATCACGACAATATTCTGTTGGAGAGCTGATTGCTGGTGAGAGGGGTCCTTCAATATCTCTTTTTAAAATAAGAGAATGGACACACGACAATCGAAGTTTAGAACTGTAGCATTTACATATTGCATGACATTCTTTTTTTGCGTACAGTTCAGTGACAAGCGTACTATACATTAGGCACAATCAGACTAAGTATAAGAATATAAGATAGTAGACCACATCGAGTTAGTACACAAATGTCGTCACGTTTTAGGCGCCATCTTGTACCCTTCAACTGCGAAATATAAAAGAAATGCTGGCCCATGCTTGGCCTTTGTGACGGCGGCACTGGGACGGTGTTGCAGGAGTCGTCCTGGCAAGGCGATGTTCTCTTCCGCTGCTCTGCCACTCCATGCTGTTCCACTCCATCTCCATGCAAGCCACGTACGTTCTGAATGCCCGGCCACATGGAGCAGCGCCTGATCTAATGGATCCCCAGGTTGATTCACGTTCTCCAGCAGCCCACTCCACTGACTCAGCCATTCTGATGCCCGCTCGACGTCAGCCCATGAATGCACCATCTGTCGCCTCCGACAGCCATCGCTTTGTGCCCTGGGGCATCTCCCGCACCCGACCAAAACCATCTCCAAGGGTGTGGGAGGAAAGCCCCAGCCCAATAGTTCTTTCCATCCATCCACGACTGCTGCCATCTTGCTGGATTATTATAACATAAATGTATATGGTAGAGGAACGTTTTTAATTGAACTGTTCTGGCAGATGCAACTGACAGGTTAAATGGCAAGGTACACAAAAATGCTGGAGAAACTCAGCGGGTGCAGCAGCATCTATGGAGCGAAGGAAATAGGTAAAGTTTCGGGCCAAAATCCTTCTTCAGACTGATAGGGGGTGGCAGGGAGAAGGAAGGAAAAAGGAGGAGGAGGAGCCCGAGGGCTGGGGGATGGGAGGAGACAGCCCGGGGGCTGAGGAGGGGGAGGAGACAGCAAGGGCTAACAAAATTGGGAGAATTCAATGTTCATGCCCACAGGATGCAGACTCCCCAGGTGAAATATGAGGTGCTGTTCCTCAAATTTCCGGTGTTGCTCACTCTGGCAATGGAGGAGACCCAGGACAGAGAGGTCGGATTGGGAATGGGAGGGGGAGTTGAAGTGCGGAGCCCCGGTGGCTCATATAGAATATAGAAATATATAAAATAATGAGGTATATATACATGTATAGATATGTAAGCGCCTAACTGTGCCTACAGCACCAGAGAACCTGGTTTGATCATGACTAAGGGTCTGTCAGGAGTTTATACGTTCTCCACGTGATCTGCGTGGGTTTTCTCCGAGATTTCCGGTTTCCTCCCACAATCCAAAGACATACAGGTTTGTAGGTTAATTGGCTTGGTATAAATGTTAATTATCCTTAGTGTGTGTAGGGTAGTGTTAATGTGCGGGGATAGCTGGTCAGTGCGGACCCGGTGGGCTGAAAGGCCTGTTTCCGCGCTGTATCTCTAAACAAACAAAAACAAATAAAATATATATAGGGTAGGCTGCAGGAGTAATTTCCCCTTATCAGAGATGAATAAAACTAGTGGGGATCTGGGTAACTTTTATTATCTAAAGAGCGGTGTGTATATGGAATGCATTGCTGAACAAAGTGGTGGAAGCAGAATCACTATCAGCACTTCGGAGGCTTCTAGACGAGCAATGAACACTATGGGCAAGAAAAGTGCAAGAAAATTAGATGAATGCAGATGGGTAATCAATGGTCAGCATGATCATGCTGGGCTCAATGGCCTGTTTTTATGTTATACGATTCCATGACTCAATACCCTATAATATAATTAATATGGATTTACAGATTTATCGTTGAAAGTATTACAATTAATTTTAATTATCTTGAATAAGGTAGAAATATGCGAATTAAATGGTTGTGACATTATTTGCAAATGTCATTGAAACTAAAAGAAAGTCCTTCCACATTGACACAGTAACCAAATGCAATACTTTAGCATACTGAATTTTGTTAGTTATGTTTATGGATAAAAGATATAAAAATAACTTATGGAAGTGCTTGATATATCTGCTTGTCTATGTGTTGGTTGATAATTGGTCATGGAAGACAATGATTCATAAATAAATGCAGGAAGATGTGGTAATAAAATTAATTGGAATCACGGTGAGACAAGATAATTTTTAGATACCTACCCAGCATCCCAGCAGCTATTCAACAGAAAATCTAGTTTATTAGTGCATGTGTATATCTTGGAAACTGTTACCATGGTTAGTCATGTGGTAATTAAGTACCTGAATGTTGCTGTTTTTTTAGAATTATTTCTCAAAATGAAAACTTTTTAGCAGTGGCTTAAAAATATCTTTGTCGTGTTGTTCATGGCTGAATTCATTTTATCTAGTTTGTCATTCGGGAGAAAAACATTTTCTCTACTCATTTTAAGCCACTATTTTTGCTTGTGAACTACTGTCATCCCAATGTTATTCATAGCTTGCTTTTCAAAGCAATCAAGTGCTCCAGTTGTTAGATTGAATAAATTTTTTTCACTTTGGATAGTGCATTCAAATTGCACTTTTGATTTTTATGTTTGTTTTTCTGTTTGCTTTCCCACAAAAGGATTGGTGCTTTCTTTGAAAAGAGGGAGAGACATCAGTAGTTTCTCCTGCAAGATGGGAACAGTTCCCAGAAAGTAATCATTTTAATTTGTTTGTGTTTAGATTGGTTGCAAATTACTGGGCCAGAATCTATGGTCTGTGACATTGCACAACACTAAATAAAGATCAGCCAAGTAACAGTGGAGATCTAATAAACTTCACGGCGAGAATTCCTCCTATTCCAATGTTTGCCATCTCGCAGAATCCCAATAACTGTGATGTCATCTAGCTAGCCGAGTATCTAATAACATTGGAGAATTGTTTATTAGTGGTAGAGTTGCTGTACTTGCAGCGCTGGAGACCCGGGTTCGATCCCGACTACAGGTGCTGTCCTGAATGTACAGAGTTTGTACATTCTTCCCATGACCGCGTGTGTTTTATCCGAGATCTTCCGTTTCCGCCCACACTCCAAAGACGTAGGTTAATTGGCTTGGTCTATGTGTAAATTGTCCCCAGTGTGTGTAGGATAGCGTTAATGTGCGGGGTGATCGTTGGTTGACGCTGACTCGGTGGGCCGAAGGGCCTGTTTCCGCACTGTATCTGTAAACTAAACTAAATTCTTACATATAGCACAGCGGGAAGCAAAGAATATTACTTTGACTTTTATATACTGTATTATAAAAGGAATCAAGTAAAAGCTAGTAGTCTGATTATAATGGAAAGGAAAATATTGTAAACACATTTAAGACAATAAAAAGGAAGTATTTATGTGATGAAATTGCAAGACACATACATACATTTTTTTTTGTATTGGGATGGAGAATCTGATAAGTAACAATGACAGCTTATTATAGCATCAAAGTCATAAGCAGGCTCTGCAACAAAGCTTAATATGTTTTATAACAGGACTAGTTTGTATTACTCTAAACATGTGCTGCCTCTAATATCACTGCAGTGTGGCAACAATGTTTAGTTTAGTTTAGAGATACAGCGCGGAAATAGGCCCATCGGCCCACTGAGTCTGCACTGACCACGATCCCCGCACATCAACACTGCCCTACACACACTAGTGACAATTTTAAATTCAAACCAAGTCAATTAGCTTACCAACCTTTACGTCTTTGAAGTGTGGGAGAAAACCAAAGATCTTGGAGAAAACCCAAGCAGGTCTTGGGGAGAATGTACAAACTCCATACCGACAAACACCCCGGGTCTCTGGCGCTGTAAGGCAGCAACTCTACCGCTGCACCACCGTGCTGCCCTAATGTGTAACACTTATAAAAATAAACTCATCTAGTCCTCTTCAACACCTCCCAAAGCCACAGCCTCTACCTTAAAGAAGGGCAAGGACAGAGTCAGAGAGTTATACAGTGTGGAAACAGGCCTTTGGCTTGCCCACATTGACCAACATGCCCCATCTACACGTCCCACCTGCTTGCATTTGGCCCATATCCCTCTATACCTGTACTATCTATGTACCTGTCTAAATGTTTCTTAAACATTGTGATAGTATCTGCCTCAACTATTTCCTCTGGCAGCGCGCTCCATACATTCACCACCCTTTGTGTATAAACATTACCCCTCAGGTCACCATTGAATCTTTCCCCCCCTCACCTCAAACCTATGTCCTCTGGTTCTCAATTCCCTTACTCTGGGCAAGAGACTCTGTGCGAATCTATATCTCTCATGATTTTGTACACCTATATTTCATGAAAATATATTGCCATTTCTTGCTTTATCCTAAATAAATTCCTGTCAGTTCAAATGATTTGCCTTGATTCTCATGGACATGGCTTCAAGCAGTGCATCCTGAAATGGAGAACTAAATATCTGACAGCAACTTCAAGATTTCACAGTAAACAACCCATGCTGGCAAATGTTAAAGTTGCAGTTGGTTTCACAGAATAACATAAAGAAAAACGTATAATTTCAGTCTCATTGATTTCATGAAATCTGGGTGGCAACTGTCAAGTGATGCTTTGAGTAAGACTAGTTTGGTGTAGTATAAAATGCAGAAACTGCTGGAATTAATCAGAGCTCCAGCTTGAAGCACACCTAAGTCATCGACATGCAGTATGAACTCAGCAGGCCAAGAGAGGGATTGGCAGCTTGGACTATAATGATCAACATGCTGGATTGATGGCTCCATGGAATTCTGGTGATGTGAGCCCTGATAATATTTATATGATGTTAAAAAAAACATCAAATTGATATATGTGCCATTTATTTGCAAAATATGATGCAGAACATTCAAGAACATGGGGAAATTATAATGTTGTGCTATGGATTAAGTGGAGGATGCTTTTACAATAGCTTAACTATCAGAAATTTGGAACTATTGGGGAATTTTATAATTGGAAAACTGGGGTGGGGGAAAAGAGAAATTGCTTATAGTCTCTAAAACTTAAACAATGTTCAATGCAATCCCAATCCATTTAAAAGCTGTTAGTTTCCCATTGTTGATGAAGTTGGGATGGTATCAATCAGTCTTTTCCTAGGAACTGAGAGGTGGGGGGGGGGGGGTGCTTATTTCAGCAAAGTTGCATTCCTGGGGATTGTTCTGGGTTAAACACTGGATGTCCAGTTGCTGTGTGAAAACTGGACAAAAGGAATGCTTATCCCAGAGCTCAAACAAAGGAGATGAGGAGGAATTTCTTTAGTCACAGGATGGTGAATCTGGAATTCATTGCAACAGATGGCTTGGGAGACCATGTATTTGGGTATTTTTAAAGCGGGGATTGACATATACTTGATTAGTAAAGGTGTCAAAGGTTATGGGGCGAAGGCAGCAGAATGGGGTTGAGAGGGAAAGATAGATCAGCCATCGTATAATTGCCGAGTAGACTCGAATAGCCTAGTCCTGCTCCAATGACATGAACTTATGAACAAACATTCCTCCACTTCATCAAGTTTCAGACCCTGATGCAGTTGAGTATTTCATGATGGAGTGCCCTCCAATCAGTCTCCTCCAGCAACTGAAAATACCTCCACAGATGATCAGCACGGTGGCATAGTGGTAGAGTTACAGTGCCAGACACCCAGGTTTGATCCTGACTACGGGTGCTATCTGTACAGAGTTTGAACATTTTCCCCGTGACATGAGTGGGTTATCTCCGATATCTTCAGTTTCATCCCACACTCCAAAGATGTACAGGTTTGTAGGTTAATTGGCTTGGTGTAAATGTAAAAAATGCGCCTAGTTCGTTTACGATGTTGTTAGTGTGCGGGGCTCGCTGGTCGGTGCAGACTTGGTTGTCCGAAGGGCCTGTTTCCACACTGTATCTCTAAATTAAACTAAACTAAACTCCACTAGGAATATACCCTCCATAAATGCATCTGTTCAAGGCATGCACAACCAAACATGTCCAATCAGTATGTCAACTGGGTGAGGCCATCAATTAATAAAATCAGGAAACTTCAGAAGCATTGACGCAGGAATTTAAAAGAAGAAAGACAGAAGTAAGTATCTAAGGAGTCAATATGTTTAGTAAAGTGAAGAACATTAAGAGAGAAAGGCAGAGAGAGCAAGAGGAAAACACACAGTTGGACCAATGGGAGCAGAAAAACAAGATAGTGAATAAAACAGAAAGACTGCGGCGACCTAATCCGCGAGTTCAGAAGAGTTTGCCCTCAACTCATACTCACAGCATAGTCGACATGAGGTCCTTGGATGTCTTGGTAACTCTCCTTCATGCTCGAGAGTAGTCCCCGCGTACTCGAGGCCTCAGCTAGGTCGCTGCGTATTTTTCAACTTGCTGAAAAATGCCCACGAGTAAAAAAAGGTCGCCATGGAAAAAATCAATATTTTTTTTTACTCGTAGGTTTAGTCGAGGTAGGTCGTAGTAGGTCGGCATGTTATTCGTAGGTAATCGAGGGTAGTCGAAGATAATCGAAGGTAGTCTAAGGTAGTCGTAGATGGTCTTCAACATAGTCGATGGGAGGTCGAAGGAGATCGAAGGAGGTCGTCTTCACTCTCCACTATTCGGCGTCCAATTTTCCCGAAGCTAGTCGAAGCTAGTCTTCAACATAGTCAAAGGAGGTCGAAGGAGGTCTTCTACATAGTCAAAGGAGGTTTTCAACATGACACTTTTTCAAACTCTCCTAAACTCTTCTAAACTCACAAATTAGGTCGCCGCAGTGGGACAGCCCCTATACCAGAAGAAATCAGTTTAAAAAATATTCACGACCAACATTCTAGTAAATCAATGAGTTTTATTAAAAAAAGGCTGTGTTTATCTATTGCTGGTTTTTAAAATTTCGAACATTGAGTTTGAGCAAAAACCCATTTGATGAGCTGTGGTACAGTTAAATGAATGCGAGTACAGAAGCAAATCAATTATCCTCTTATAAGTAAATAACCCAGTTTTGAACATAAATAATCCAATGTGTCTGATTTCAGTCATTATTTTTTCATGGTTCAAATCACTTACTATTTCTCACCAAATTGGGCCTCTGTGCCAGTATCTCTCACCCCCACTGGTTAATGTGCCAGTATCTCTCTCCCTCCCTGGTCAATGTACCAGTTTCTCTCTCTCTCTCTCTCTCTCACTGACCATGTACCCGTTTCTCTCTCTCTCTCACTGGCGAATGTATCAGTTTCTCTCCCCCTCATCTTCTTTCTCCAGCTCTCATAGTGTTGGTGTATCTTTTTCTCTTTCACCAGATGTTCCTAGACTTCTCCATCTCAATGTCAATGTCAACAAAGGTGTTGGGAAAAGTTCTATGAAGGGAGCACACTACCTGAGTTTGTGCCTGTGAGCCCATGTTTGGACCTTGTCCAGAAGCGGAGTGCTGAAAGAAGTAACCATTTACAACCTCATGTAGGGTCAAGAGACAAACAATCCTCAGATGGTATTCAGCTGCAGACCCAACCCCAAGAACACCCTGATACCTGCTAACAGCTTTCTGCCATTATGCTGGAAAGAGTGCAGAGGACCTTGCCAGGACTTGAGGTCCTGAGTTATAGGGAGAAGTTGGGCAGGAGCGGTGACCTTATAGAAGTATGTAAAATAATTAGGGAAATAATAATAATAATAATGCATTTTATTTATGGGCTCCTTTCAGGCCACCTACAGTTAAAACAAGTTTACAGACAAATTACAAGTTTACAACAAATTACAGAATTTGGAGAGAGAGCAGCGGCAGCTAGTCGCGCCAGCGTTCACTCTCACTTCCGGCAGCCATTTTCTCAATATCTAATTTCTCATTAGGGGAATAGACAGCATGTCAACATGCAAGAGACGGGGGTGGAGTTTTAGGCCAGACAACTGTAGGAGCCAGTAGGTTTATAGTACATGTCAGTCAATTGTCTGTTCTCTGTGATGGAGACAGAGATATTGAGACAGGGGAGAGAAGTGTCAGAAGTAGTCCAAGTGAATTTAAGAACAAGGTGGATGTTAGTTGTAAAGCTGTTGAAATCAATCAATTGACAAAAATCAATGCAGTCATCGATGTAGTGGAGAAAGCATTGGGGGATGGTATATTTGGAAGAAGGACTGTTTGATTTAACCAACAAAAAGACAGGCATAGTTGTGGCCCATCCGAATGCCCATGTGGCCCATCCAAATGCCCATGCCCATTTAACTTGAAGAAAGTGAGTGGACTCAAAAAATAAGTTGTTGAAGTGAGCACATATCAGCAGGTGGAGAAGAGTGTTAGTAGAGGGGGATTTATTGGATCTAACTTCAAGGACGAACTGGAGAACCCTGAGGCCTTGCAGGTCAGGAATGGAGGTCTGGATGCCTCTGGTAAAGTTGAGGTAATGGTGGTGTAGTCTGAATGGAAAGTTATTGAAGTGTTGAAGGGCATGTGATGTGCATCTGAAGGAGGACGGGGTGACAAGATAGAATTGAAGGATTTGGAGTTGAGTTCAGTGGGGCACGAGCAGGCAGAAACAATGGGTCTGCCAGGGCAGTTCTGTTTGTAGATTTTATGAAGGAGGTAGAAACTGCAATCTGGGGCAGGGAAACTACAATGTATGATACTATGGAGAGGTGATGAGATCAGTAAAGGTTTGGGAGATGGTGGCCTTGTGTTTGTCTGTTAGGTCATGGTCAAGGGGTAGGTATGAGAAGGTGTCTGAGAGCTGGTGCCTGGCTTTAGTATATGAGAGGTAGGCCTGCCAGACTAAAATGGCACCTACATTGTCGGTGGGTTTGATAACAATATTTGGATTGCTACTGAGTAAGCAGAGGGCTGTATGTCCACAGGGGGTTAGAATGGAGTGAGTAAGGGTAGTGGAGAAGTCAAGGCAGTTGAGGTCATGCAGGCAGTTGGAAATAAAAAGGTCCAGAGAGGATAAAATGCCAGCAGGGGAAGTCCATGAGGAGGAGGGATGTTGGAGGTGGGAGAAGGGGTCAATACTGTGAGGCAAGAACTCCTTTTCAGAGAAAAAGGCTCTGAAACATTGTGTACATTGTTTAAGCTGGTTCAAAATCCTGATGGTTGTAGAAAAGTAGCTGCTCCTGAACCTGATGGTTCTTCTCCTCTTATCTGCAGACTAAAACGTACTTGTTTTACAACTTTACCAGTTCTGATGAGAGGGTCATTGATCGTAAACATGAATTCTTTACTTCTATCTACATACATGTTGCTTAATCTGCAAGTGTTTCATCATTTTATGACCAGTTCTGATTGATATTTATGCTAGAAGTGTCAACTGCATTTCTACCTTTTCAGATACTGATTATCTTCCAGATACTTCCATCTTATTTTAATTTTATTTCAGATAAGGACCATATTTCCTGTCAGGATATTGTACGTAGATTAGAAGATTATAGAATGTAGAATAGAAGATTGAACAGGCCGATAGGCTGATAAAACTTTTAATTCCAAAATTTTGTTTGTAAATGCTCATAATCTTCCATTCCATCTCAAAAATACAAAGCACTGAATCAAGAGAAAGTTGTTTTATGTAATTTATGTATAAAATTGAAGAATAAAAAAAACTCAATTTTGTATCAATCTGGCCAAATCGGAAGACAGCGGATCTTTGGACTGTGATGTTTTTATCTTGTTTGTTCTGTTGGTTTCATATTTGTTTTGTGCAGATTTGAAACACAATTTCCTCCTCCGCCTGGTAAATGCAATAGCAGGTGCTATAACAGATAATTCCTGGAGGTGCTTTAATCTAACTGTGATACTTTGTCGAAATAGAACATTTATATACCTTTCATGTAGTCAAGCCTCAGCATAGTTTCTTCCTTCAAAAGGCATTGCCAAAGGAATCTCAGAAGAATATCAGCAAATATAATATATCCAGCAAAAAATAAAAATACAAGTAATGTGCTGGAAAGAAGGAGATTAAAAAGCTGTTTTCCCATGAGCAAACTGTAGCTATGCTTGGAATGAACAGTGAACAGTGGAGTAAAAGATCCATGAGACTCTGGCCCTTTTCTTGAAGTTAAATATCCTTGTATAAAATAATATTTTCCTTAAGAATTGGCAACCTTATTCAGATTGAGCTTAGAGTTCTTTTACATTTGTGCCATTGGGTACAATGTTATCAGTGGAATTAGCACAAACCTCATTGTGTTTGTGTAAAAAGGAACTGTAGATGCTGGTTTAATCGAAGATAGACATAAAAGCTGGAGTAACTCAGCGGGACAGGCAGCACCAGGAATGGGTGACGTTTCGGGTCCTCCCGCTTTTTATGTCTATCCTCATTGTGTTTGGTTTGATATTGCAAATGAACCTTAATAGGGAATACAACATTTATTGCCCTTGTCTGTCCTTTCGATTTTTTTTAGTGTATTTTTAAAGTTTTTGTTAATATTCTCTGGTTTATTTTATGTGGGGGGTGGGGAGGTGGTTGGGGGAAAGTTTTTTTCAATCTCTTACCTTGCCGGAGATGCGATAGTTTTCGGGGTTGTATCTCTGGTCGCTCTGCTGCCTAACATCATGGAGCTGGAGGCCTTGCTCAGGACTGACTTTGAGCTCCACCACGGGGCGTGGACTTACCTTCGGAACCGATTCCTTGCCTGGGATCGACGCTCCAACCGCGGCCTGCGGATTTCACCATCGAGGAGCTCGCAGTCTCGGGTAGAGACTGAGTTGGTAGCTCCTAAGTCGCAGAAGGTTTCGACAACCCCGACCCAGGGTCTAATCACCCGCCGCGGCGAACTGACATCCCCCCGATGCAGGAGCTTGATCGTCCCGATGGGGAGGGCCCGCCACCGACAATGGGAGTCACGACCGTCCCGTTAACGGATGGCTCGAGGACCCCGACCGCGGGAGAACAATGAAGGGAAGAGATTGAACTTTTTTTCGCCTTCTATCACAGTGAGGAGTCACTGTGGTGGATGTTTATGTTAAAATGTATTTTGTGTGTTCTGTTGCTTTTTATTAGTGTGACTGTATGGCAAATCAAATTCCTCGTATGTTGCAAAACATACTTGCCAAAAAAGTATGATTATGATTATGATTATGATTGAAGGATGCATTCATCCATTATCTAACTACTACCTTTCAGTCCATGAAATAAGAATAGAATCAATGAATAAAATAGTTAAGTCCACATTCTGGGCTTTCAATTTGCTCATGAGATTTCTTGGTTGCTTCTAATGGGAGCAGTGAAGATCACAACACATATCTTCATCAAATGCAAAGGGAAAAATGTGATGGATCTGATGGTCTTGTTCCATCCTCTGGTTTATATACACCTATTAATCCATGCAGATTGATTAAATCTTGTAGCTGGAACTCTTTCATATTTGCATTGAAGTGCATATATCAGTTGTACACATTACAGTTTATTTGTTTAATATTTGGTGTGAAATATTTTTAAACCTTACTATTTTTAAATAATTGTTTTTTCTAAACTTAAAATAGATCTGATCTAAGTTCGAGCTTTGTTTATCCTTTATTAGCTTGGTACGGCCACAATTTCCTACAGCAGAATACTAAAAGGATAATCATCTACTGAAAGCCTGCATGGTGACCCTCATGACTGTTTCTCATTGGTCTTGTGTGCAGAATCATCTTTCACTTTAGAATAGTTCCTCTTATTCTGTTTTGCTGTCAAAATGAAAAGTTGCCTTAACCTGACTATATAGACCAAGTGAAGTGTGTTTACCTCTCCTTTGGCATCCTGCTCAATAACCACTCTGTCTTTGTGAGTCCATCCTTCCATCAAGCCTACTAGGCAGTCAACTTTAAAATTCCTTCAATAAAACCCAACCGCTTTCGTAAATAATTAATCTAGGGCGTAATCAATCCTTCAATTTTTTAAGAAATTTATCTTGAAATGCCTCAGAATCATTTCTTATCAGGTCACTAATTTAAAACTAAAGCAAGAATTTAAGGGGTGGGATTGAAAATGTTATTTCTTTCGAAGATTAAGTTTAGTTTAGAGATACAGCATGGAAACAGGCCCATCGGCCCATGAGTATATGCCGTCCTTCGATCACCCGTACCCACTAATTATATCTTTACGCATTCATTCCCAACAAACTAGGGGCAATTTACAGAGGCTAATTAACCTACAAACTTGCACATCTTTAGAATGTGTGAGGAAACTGGAGGAAGCCCATGTACTTACCAGAATATAAACTCCACACAGACAGCACCTGGGGTCAGGAACGCACCCGGGTCTCTAGTGCTCTGCCAGCTACGCCACTGACCTGCCCTTGTTTTAAAAGGTTGTATTGAAAAGATTGTTTTTACATGAAAAGGATTATAAACACCAGGCCACATCAGTCTGTGCATCCAACTTATTGCAAAGGGGCATTTCAACAGCAAGTGAAAAATGAGATTGCCCACAAGACCTATTAAAAATAAACATGAAGGATAACTCAGCACTATCAATAAACTATTAACTTCTGTGTCTAACCCTTCTTGAGTGAACAACTGGCACAGCCTCAAAGAGCTAAGATTTTTCTTTCTATTGTGTTAGTTTCTATGGTAATATCGTCCATGCACATCAACGTTTCACAAAAGTACAGTAAATGGAAGTGAAAACTGTCACAAAGAAATGCATTTAACACAGATCCTACATGGAATACAAAATAACTTTGCAATAACCTAATAACTGTTTCTTATCACCTCTTCTCTTTTCTTGTTGTTGCTTATTAGGTACCCGGACGTGGCGCCGACGGACGAGAAGCCAAAGCAAAAAAGTGGAAGCCAAATAACCGAATGGAAACGGAGCCGAAATGGCAAATAACTGAATGGAAATGAAGCCGAAACACCAACTAACTGAAAGGGTGGGTCGCCTAAATGCAAACTAACCGAAATGGTGGGATGCCTAAAAGCCAACTTACTGAAAGGCTGCATCGCCTAAAAGCAAACTCACTGAATGGCCGCTCTGCCGAGACACCACCTACCCGAAAGTCGGCATCGCCTACAAGCCAACGAACCAAATGCCGCTCAACAGAAAAGTCAAATAATGGACATGATGTTGTCGGGGGGCGGGACTTGTCAGCGATTGGTCCAGACCCCCGCGTCCATCACATCACTGTGGAGGGATGAACATTATCCCACACCTCCGCTCCACCTGACCCACAGCTCGCGGAGAGTGGGGGCTGTCCCCAGGGATGCGCATCTTCGGCCGCTTAAAACTTGGTGCGAGTTCAGATTGCCCAGTCACCTATGGCTTGTGTGGGAAAATGACCACCACCCTCCCGTCTCCACTGAGACCAAGTTGTAAGCGAACGAAGGAGCGCATCCCTCGGGACAGCCCCCACTCTCCCACAGCCACCCTCCGCGGGCTGTGGGTCGGGTGGAGCAGAGGTGTGGGACAATGTTCATCCCTCCACAGTGATGTGATGGATACGGGGGTCTGGACCAATTGCAGACAAGTCCGGCCCCCTGGCAACGTCATGAGTTTTACCAGCATTTTTGTCTACCTTCGATTTTTGAACATTTCTTCGGCAGTTCTTTCTTCAACATTTCAACTTAATTTATGAGCATGTTGTCTCTTTAGCTAGCAACAAGAATGTGACTGAGAATTATTTTAATTAAAAAGGGAACGTTCTAGTATTCGTCTCTGTCGCTGGGCTCTTTAATTGTGTTGCAAGTATATCAGAGCTTAATGTTGTTTTGCCTCCTGGACTTGTAGTTCATTCAATCATTGCATATTAATATAAATATTTTGAATGTTAATGAAGATATCACATAGGCATTTATGAGGAAAGGCTACATTTGACAGAACAAAATTAAATTTGGTTTAATGTGGGCTTTGTTCCTCAATAACATTCTGCTTGGAGTTGTCCCCATTTAAATAACGAAAGCTCTATTAATATGGAGGTAAATGTTATAATGAAAATAGAGACTATTTGAGGAAGCAACAACTGTGATTAATTAAATATTTTGGATCATTTATTTGTCACATCAGTCTACAATATTTGTTTATATACATATTCCTTCGGATTTACTTGCCTTTTCTCTTGAAGATATTAACTCTTGCTAGGCTATAGTCCCTAAGTATCTGCGGCTATTTGACATCCAATTATGTTTTCTCTTGCTGTGCAAGCCTTAATGATTATTAGCAAGTTGTTCAACCTAAGGGGTTATCATAGCCAAGCTTGATCTAGTTGCATTCAGTCAAAATGTGCTTTTGAAAACAGGAGCAGCTACCCTACTTCCTATTACATTGAAAAAAGTCCAATCAGCCCATTAGGTCCATGTTAGCTCGCAGCAGAGCAACCCATTAGTCTTATCGCTCCACTCTTATTTCCCTGCATCCCTGTATTGTTTTCTTTCTCATGTGGCCATGAACTGATTTGATTATTTTATCACTTACTTAGACTAAGAGGTCATTAATAGTGGACAAGTCACTTAGCAGTCTATTAAACTGGAAATCCTAGCATAATGTCTGGACTGTATAGTCAAATTATATGCTACCTTTATTGGGCAGGAGCTGTTAGGAACATGGCCAATTACCCAAAATCTCGTAGCTAAGATTGTGAAGGAAAATTAATTTGTATAACTAAAATAAAGAAGTTGAAATTACTTTCATTTGGAGAGGGAAATGGGTGACCTTGCAAATCGCGAGCTGCATTATAACATGTCCGAGTTTCTTTCCCGTTGAGCTGCAATTTCATATATTTTCAAGAACAATTTTTCCTTCAAAGAAACCAAAATCATGCCTTGTCTATGTACTACAGTCAAATCTGCATTTTTAATGCAGTGAAGAACAACACTGAAGTAAGTAAAACCGAGGGTTACACTATCATACGGTTAAATTGGTACCATTGAAGGTTTGCACAGGCCGGACTGAGTGAGACTGGAGATTTTCGCAGGTCGATATGTATGGCTGGTAAACATTTATAAGGAATATCTGAATAAGGAAGAAAGCTTAATGCTTTCCTGGTCACAAGTTAATGTCATGTCATCAGCAGGTGGTGCTCATGTGTAAAAGTGGGCACAGTGGATATCAAGGAATATTAATGGTTTATTAACAAGACTTCACAATGAAACTATGTACATGTTATACACTAACTGACTACACCAGTTATGGTAATTGTCCCAAAGTAGGTTTAGTAAACAATTCCCTTATACAGTCATAATATACCATATACAGATACAGAAACACTCCGAGGTCAACACATTTATTTAATGTCAGTTCACATTTTGCTTTAATGGATTTGAACTTGCAACCTTTCGAGTTGTTGTTCAGAACCGTAATCTTCCCATTATAGTACTTTGGATTTGATTGGGAGCTAGAATGGACAATGGATATTGTACTGCAATCCAATCAAATGGAATAAAATAAAACAGTAAAGCACAAAGGATGGCACAGTGGCATAGCTGGTAAAGCTAATGTCTCACAGTGCCAGAGAACTGGGTTTGATCCTAATTTCAGGTGCTGTGTGTGTGCAGTTTGGTACTTTCTCTCTATGACCACGTGAGTTTCCTTCAGGTGTCACAGTTCCGTTGCACATGCGGGGTTGTAGGTTATAAGGTCATAAGATCATAAGGTCATAAGTGATAGGAGTAGAATTAGGCTATTCGGCCCTCTCCGTCATTCAATCATGGCTAATCTATCTCTCCCTCCTAATCCCATTCTCCTGCCTTCTCCCCAAACCTCTGACATCTGTACTAATCAAAAATTTACCTAACTCTGCCTTAAAAATATCCAATGACTTGGCCTCCACAGCCTTCTGTGGCAAAGAATTCCATAGATTCACCACCCTCTGACTCAATACATTTCTCCTCATCTCCTTCCTAAAAGAACATCCTTTAATTCTGAGGCTATGACCTCTAGTCCGAGAATCTCTCACCAGTGGAAACAGCCTCTCCACATCCACTCTATCTAAGCCATTCACTATTCTGTATGTTTCATTGAGGTCCCCCCTCATTCTTCTAAACTCCAGCGAGTACAGGCTCAGTGTTGACAAACACTCATCATATTTTAATCTATTTATTCCTGGGATTATTCTTGAAAACCTCCTCTGGGCCTTTTCCAGAGCCAGCACATCCTTTCTCAGATGCCCAAAATTGCTCACAATATTCAAAGTGCGGCCTTACCAGCACCTTATAGAACCTCAGCATTACATCCCTGATTTTGGATACAAGCCCTCTTGAAATAAATGCATTGAGTTTGCTTTCTTTACTACCGATTCGATTTGCAGATTAACTTTTTGGGAATCTTGCACCAGCACTCCCAAGTCCCTTTGCACCTCGGATTTCTGGATTCTCTCCCCATTTAGAAAATAGTCTACGCCTCTCTTCCTACTACCAAAATGCATGGCTCCACACTTTTCTACACTATATTCCATCTTCCATTTCTTTGCCCACTCTCCCAACCTGTCCAAGTCCTTCTGCAGAGTCCTTGCTTTCTCTACACTACCTGCCCTTCCACTGCAAACTGGTAAGAAGAGGCCGATTAGGGAGCTCCATGCCACGGAGAGAGTTTCAACCGCCCGACGCGGGAGTTGGCTGCAGGGACTTTGATCGACCTGACTGCAGATGGTTTGACTGCCCCGACCGCGGGAGAACAAGAGGGAGATGATTGAACTTTATAGCCTTCCATGACAGTGAGGAAGGTGGAATCCACTGCGATGGATGTTTATGTTAACCTTTATTTTATGTGGTTATGTGTCTTGTTGCTTTTCACTTAGTATGGCTGCATAGTACCTCAAATATCACTTTACCTTAACTGGTACATGGGACAGTAAACTGACCTTGAAACCTTGAAATTTTGAAACTTGGCCACGAAGCCTTCATTCCCCTTCCAAATCATTAATATACAACGTGTATCATATTGAATGGCGGTGCAGGCTCGAAGGGCCAAATGGCCTACTCCTGCACCTAATTTCTATGTTTCTATGTTTCTATGTGAAGAGTAGCGGCCCTAGCACCGACTACTGCGGAACTCCGCTAGTCACTGATAGCCAACCAGAAACAGCCCCCTTTTTTTGCCACTCTTTGTCTTCTGCCATCTAGCCAACCTGCTATCCATGCTAGTATCTGCCCTTTGATGCCATGGGCTCTCTTCCCTAGCAGCCTCTCATGTGGCACCTTATCAACTTTCTGAAAATCTAAGTGAACAACATCTACTGAGTCTCCTTTGTCTGTCCTGCTATTTACTTCTTCAAAGATTCCAGCAAAGGTAAACTGGGCTCTGTAAATTGTTCTTAATATGTAGGGAGTGGATGAGAAAGTTGGATAACATACAACTAATGTGTAGGAAGAAACTGCAGATGCTGGTTTACACTGAAGATAGGGCGATTGCACGGCTGGCGAGGTAACGACACTTGACCTGCAATGTTGCCAAGCAATGTCTTCTGGAGGACAAGCGGTGTACTGGAGGCAAGCACGAGTGTGTTGATTACTATGGCTGTCAGTACAGCGGGACCGCCTTCAGTCCCAGCAGCCATTGAACTGTCACAGTGTGCTTCCAATCTTTCAACTGAAGAGTACGTACGATATGTTCAAAAAGTTTCTGTGATTGGTATCGACCCTTATTTAGTGCCTGAAACAGAGAAATCGTGTGATATTTCCCAACTTCCTGAACACAATTCCATGGACATCATGGCAAGTGGTGATACCAATGGCGAGTCCATAAACGGCAAATAATTTCCAGGCATACAAGTCATCGGAGGCTTACAATCAATTTGCAAATGGTTGGTTGCACGACACAAGTGTACATATTCCAAAGAATCGTCCTCAGTTTCGAGTGGTGTGTGGAAAAGTCAGTTTTCTATCATTTGTTTATGCTATTCGCAAGTTTTTAATCAGGTTCATAAACTCGTTCGATAAACTTTTAGTGACTTTTAATTTTAACGGATAGAAAGTGCACTCGACTATAAATAAACATTTGGATTTTCGCGCTAGTTTCCACGTGATCGGTGCTACACTCACCCGGCTATTATTAATATTTGATGCATGAAATAACCGTTGCATTTGTTGTATCATAACAATCTGTTCGCCCATGATATTCTTGTGCTTTTTTATTCAACTTCGTGTGAATACAAATTGCCCCAAAACAGTAAACCATGCATGGAAAAAATAACTAAATAATTTTATGTAAAAAAAAGGGTATGGCATAGGCCTAGTCTAATATGCTGGAGGCTTGCTTGTCCTCCAGTGCGCTTGAGCGACTCCATGGGTCACACACATTGACATTTTGACCTACCGTGCAATCGCCCTATGGACACAAAATGCTACAGTAACTCTGCGGGACAGGATGGGTGATCGATAAATGCCGTGGCTTTGGTGGGCTGAAGGGCCTGTTTCATTGCTGTATCTCTAAACACTAAACTATGAAGCTAAGAATTATTGCTAAGATATATTATTTCTCAGACATATTCCAGAATGTGATCTTCCCAGAAATGTTTGAAAATAATGATTTACTATGAGCTGATTTATTCCTTTAATATGCTGTTTTTGATAGTTATATACTGCAAGTTCCTGTGCTCAAGTGCTACCATTTTATGAGATTGATATGGCAGCATGCAATTTGACGGGAAATTATATGCAGCTTAGATTTTCACTGATATAAGGAATTACCCGGTCTCCACATATTACATGTATAGTACAATAAGTAGGCATGCACTACAAGGCTATAAATACTCAAGAGGGTTTCAACAACATCAAAGGATTAATTTGGCAATGGTGTGCTCTAGGAAAATCAGAAGCCTTGCAAATTTTACTGACACTTATATTGAAAGATTATTAGTAAGAAATAGGATTTCACCCTTTAAAGGGCTTTCTCACTGTGCGACCTGAAGCAAGACTTAACAAGATTTAACATCGTGGGAACCTTCTGCGATAGCAGTACGGCATTCGTGGACCACCGAGGACCTCCGTGGCGCTAACGGCAGGTAGTCGTGTGACTTGGTAAGGTCGGGAGAAAATTCAAACATTTTTGAATTTCTCCAAGAGTGACTTGAGCAGCATTGCAACATTGTATGAACATAGTGGCCAGTGCGATATCCGTGCGATATCCGTAATAACTCTTGCGGGTACCGTGGGAACTCCTGCGAACGATGAGTAACTGAGCAGTTTGATTGTCAGTGCTTGTTTTACCTCATTGTTAAATAAATATATTTTTTACTATCTGATTGATGTCTGCAATTCTTCATTAACACATCACTACAAGATGAATGTCTCTAATGTTATAATCCCTCTCATGCTGAAACACAAAATAGTTGAAGGGAGGTGAAATAATCAAATTTTCATTCTTTTTCAATTTT
This sequence comes from Amblyraja radiata, assembly GCF_010909765.2. NCBI lineage: Eukaryota > Metazoa > Chordata > Chondrichthyes > Rajiformes > Rajidae > Amblyraja > Amblyraja radiata. Next base: position 35,677,783 of record NC_045966.1, on the reverse strand, counting down.
GAGTGTTCAGGTACCTCACTTGCTGAGCTATTTTACTCCAGCAGTTTGTGTCTCTTTTTGTCTAAAGCAGTTTCTAAAACTGGAGGAACTTCGCGGGCCAGGCAGCATCTACGGAGGGAAATGGACATGCGACCCTTTCTTCAGGCTGCCTGATCTCTCCCCCCCCCCCCCCCTCCCCCAACTCCCACCCCCACACACAAATGCTGGAGAAACTCAGCGGGTGCAGCAGCATCTATGGAACGAAGGAAATAGGCAACGTTTCGGCCCGAAACGTTGCCTATTTCTTGTGCATGTGTCGGAAGGAACAGCAGATGCCGGTTTAAAGAGAATGCTGGAGTAAATCGACGGCAGGCAGCATCTCTGGGGAGAAGGAATGGGTGACATTTCGGGTCGAGACCCTTCTGATATGCTGCTTGTCCCGCTGAGCTCCATGTTGTGTTTATCTTCGTTTTAATCCAGCATCTGCAGTTCCTTCCTGGCCGAACCCGATTGAAAGATGAGAGGCTGGGCGATAGAGCACTGGGTCTGACAAGGATCAGGCTTCAGTAAGCAAAGTAAAGAGAGGTGGCAACGTTTTGGAAATGAAGCGGGTAATCCAAGTGATGGCGAGACGGTATCCTCTAATCATAATGTGTCGGAAAGAACTGTAGATGTTGGTTTGCGCCGATGATAGACACAGTAATACTGGAGACAGACATAACATCATGGACGGGCAGCATCTGGATAAAAGGAATGGGTGAAGTTTCGGGATGAGACTCTGAAGAAGGGTCTCTAACCGAAACGTCACACATTCCTTCTCTCCAGAGATGCTGCCCGTCCCGCTGTGTTACTCCAGCATTTCGTGTCTATCTTCCGTATGCTCTGTGATGGTCATCTCGGAGTCAAGTGGCAACTCTGGTCTGTAGACACGAGGAAATGCAGATGGAGGAATCACGAGCAAAACACAGAGCGTTGGACGAGCCTGACCCTTTGTGTTCCTCCATCACTTTGTGTTGAAGTCAGGTCTGGACATTGCTTGGCTCAGTCTCAGGCGCCGGCTAACTAGGAAGGTCGAGTCAAAGTCCAGCACTAACACTCAAGAAATAACGTTTGCGGCCTGATGTTATCAATATTTAATTGAAATCATTAATAAAGTAAATAACTAGATACCGGTCTAATCCGTATCTACGGGATTGGACAGGCTAGATACAGGAAGAATGTTCCCGATGTTGGGGGAGTCCAGAACCAGGGTCCCAGTTTTACAGTCTACCGTGGGAACTCTTTAATTACAGCGGGCAGGCAACTCCCTTCAGTTTCCCAGGGGGTCGGGACGGGACTGGAGTTGGGAGGGAAAGGTGGGGGAGTCGAGGGAGAGGAGGGGGAGACAGATGGGGGTGTCTTCATTTACTGGCGGAATAGGCAACGTTTCGGCCCGAAACGTTGCCTATTTCCTTCGTTCCATAGATGCTGCTGCACCCGCTGAGTTTCTCCAGCATTATTGTGTACCTTCGATTTTCCAGCATCTGCAGTTCCTTCTTAAACACAAATGCACCGAGTTCCTCCAGCACTTCGTGTTTTGCTCAGTATTCCAGCATCCGCTGTCTCCCGCATCTCCAATAAAACAAAACTACTGTCAAAAGGGTGAAGAATAGGGGCAGAGATAGATACATTCCTGATTAGTGCGGCTGTCAGGAGGTTATGGGGAGAAGGCAAGAGAATGTGGTTGAGAGGGAGTGCCCATCTGTTACTATTAATTGGACAGTTCGGTCTGTGAAACGCAACACGCCAGCCCCGACATCCAGCCCGGTGGTCAGTCCTTTGAAGATAGACACCAGTTGCTTGGAGCAACTCAGCGGGACAGGCAGCATCTCTGGAGAGAAGGAACGGGTGGCGTTTCGGGTCGAGAGCCTTCTTCAGACTGAAAGTTTCACCTCTCAGTAGATAATAAAATAAGACAATCAACACGGTCAATGTGAGACACAGTCTTTATTCCTATTTGACAAAATAAAAAGACGACTTCTTGCACATATTGAGAGAAGGTGCATCACACCAAACAACATTTGTCTAAAAAAAAAACAGATTATTCTTCAGCTCATTAAAGAGCTCGGGTGAAAAAAACCAATATAGTGTGTGAAAAAAAGTAACATCATTTGTACCACGTGATTAACAACACTACAGTCCACGATGTTCATTCAAGATTAACGGGAAAGATCGGGAGACGGACAAGTCACTCGCACAAATAACATAAATGCCGAGTACCGTGGGAACTCTTTATCTACCCCCCGTTATATCGTGCGGAACTCGTGCTGGACCACGACCACTTCACTCGGGTGACATCTTGCTTCAGGTCGCACCGTGAGAACTGGCCATTACTTATGATTCTGCAAATATGCCTTGATCGCACCAATATCCATTCTGTCCCCTGTTAAAAAAAAGAATGGAATTAGCTCAGAAAAAGTTAGAGTTTCTGGTTCACACCCAGAATAATACATAAAATCAATTCCTATATCGCCTATTTCCTTCGCTCCATAGATGCTGCTGCACCCGCTGAGTTTCCCCAGCAATTTTGTGTACCTTCGATATTCCAGCATCTGCAGTTCCCTTTTGAACTCCTATATTGCACCTGTTGGGACCATATTCAATTAATTGCAGATTCCAACAATTTGGTATACATCAATCTGGGAAGGGAATCAGCACTTAAAGGCACACTCCTCGTGGTGTCTGAACACCAGCCACAGATATTAGGGCTTTTAAGACATGAAAGATTTGTAGGACAGGGGGGCTGCTACTAGATTTTAGTAAGAGAGACCAAGAATCTCCACTCTGTCAAGTCATGCAGAAACAAATATCATGTCCTGCTGAAAAAGTCAGGGTGACTTGCACGCCATGGAAAACTGTTATGGTGAGTCATTTCAGTAAAATGATTGTCCATTATTCTTTGATTAAGTAGTCCTGCAAAAGTGATTGTGAGGGATTATAATCATTGTTAGGTTTCTGCTAAGATTTGGAATGTGGAGCAGCTGCTTTATTCTAGATTGGGCTAATGATTTAACAGACTCCTTATGGGTGTTAAGGCTCATGATATTCTGTTGGGACATTTCACAGTAACCTAACTCATCCTCTTGGTCTCCTTATTCCTGCCTTTGTTAACCTGTGCCTTGAGATCTGTGTCAACGCACTGCCCTCCTTTCAGCTGCTGTCTGTGCTTGGGCAGAGTGCAGTGCATCATGATGTAGTCTCTGCTCCTGCTCAGCATGTACCGAAATGCTGTTGGCACCAGAACCTCATTTTCAAAGACTATTGGTGTCTTTCTGCAGTGGTGCTTGCTTGGCTCTTGTATGGATCATCAACTTTAACAGGAATGAAATCATGTGAGCAACCAAATGGCCTTTTCACACAGGGTCAATCTCCAGGATATGCTGGCAGTCAAAAACATCGAGAATTACTGCCCCTTTTTATTTCTCGGATTCATAACATTGGCCATCAGGTAAATCTGCTGATCACCCCAACATCCCGACCATTGAAGGAATAGTAATCTCTCCATTAGAGAAAATGGCCTGGCTTTGTGAGTTTTTCCATACTTGTACTGAGGCTCTCTGTACTAGTAGGAAACAAGTAATGGTATAACATCTCTGCGCCTAAAATGCCACCAGATCAAGAACAAAATCAAAATCTTATCTCTGTTATTACAATGCCTAAGTAGTGCAGTGGTGAACAGCAAATTGGAGGCATTGGTAGAGATCTGCTGCAGCCACTTGGATAGATGCATTGGCAAGGAGGTTGAGAATCAACAATGACCTTGTCCTGTATAGAGAGCAGCCCAAACTGAAGTGAATGTCTGAAGTCCTTTTAAAATAATTTTCATGGGATTTGGATGTTTTTGACAAAACAAGCATTTATAAATTCTCCTAGATAAGGTGAGATGAACTATACTCTTCAATCGCTGTAGTCCTGAGCAACAATTTACCTCTTCAATAACAGACTTTGGTAAGTTGGTAGAGGAGAAAGGGATTCTAGGGGAAAGGGAAAGAACCCTTTTGTTCTGTAGACATGTGCATATGTGCATTTGACATTTTCCTTTTGCACCATTCACAAATCAAATTATATCACAATAGCGCTTCCTTCTGTTGTGTGATGTAAAGGATATCAAGAACTTAGTAATCAGTTTGGAATAGTAATATTGTACAGTCTACCATTTTAACGCTTTGTGGTATAAACAATATTGTGGACTCACTGACATAGTGATAGTTAATATGTTACCAAGCTTAATTAAAACCAAGGACTTGTCACATGACAGGAAAATGTTTTGATCCTATTTGATCAAATGTATGGATCTGTAAGAGATTTCTGACTGATAGATGACTTCACCTTTGGGCAGGGATTGTTAGGAAGACCATAATCAAATAAAGTACTCCTGCATATGCTGTTGCCATGAGTCTAGAAACGCAGAGGGAATACGAGAACAGTGTTTTGATTGAGAACTTTCTTTTTTGGATCAATTGAACAGGCTTCTGAATTGACTTCAAGGAGGTTATGAGTGGTGTTAAAGACTCTTACATTCTCTTATATAACTCTTACATTTGCTATTAACAGAGGTCTCCAATCTTCATTGGGCTATGAGGGTTGAGTTTAACAAGACAAACAGCACTTTTTGTTACTAAATGCTTAGTAAATCAATTGGATCAAAATTTTATCCAATTTGATCCAACACCTCTCACGCAGGTATAGATTGAGACCTCTGGATGCAATCTACAATCATTGTTGAATCAGCAAACAATGATCATGAGCACTTAACGGCTCCAGGTCTTGCAGGAAAGATGGACTGCAGGATTCTTTCAACTCTTTCTTAAAAACTTGGTTCGGTTGCATTATAGGGCTTTCCACATTCATTATGTAAAGCTAAAGTTAAATACATTTGAAATGCTAACTAGCAATGCATGATAAGTAAAATATATTATGCTAAAAACTGCAATTTAAAATAGAGCCATTACGCTGATATAAGCTCCTGCAATACTCTGAAAATGAAAAGAAAATGAAAAGCTAGTGGAATTACAATGCGTGAAAGATTGATTGGGCAACTGATTGTAAGATTATTAGTATCTTATTAGTATGCCCAGCTACCTCAGCCCAAATTCAATGTCTTTCTTCAATAGTCCCTGAAAATATCTGTTGCTATAACAATTGGTTTTGACAAGGTGTGTCCGCTCCTTACATTTAAGATATGTCTACCACTTCTGTGTCACATTTCACATGGTTTTGTTATCCTATATCTGACACCCATTCTTCAATCCATTTCCAACTATAGTAGTTTCACGTGCACTTCGTCTAACCTCATCTACTGTATCTGGTGAACCTGAAGTGGCCTCCCGTATAGCGGCAAAATCAAGCGTAGGCTCAGTGACCATTTTGCCTAGCACTTGAGCTCGGTCCACTGAGGCCCGCTGGATCTGTCAGTGACTAACCATTTTATTTTTTTCCTCACAGTCCCATAACTAACCTTTCTGTCCTCGAGCTTCTCAATTGCTGGAATGAGGCCACACGCAGACTGGAGGAACTACTCCTCATATTCCGCTTGGGTAGCTTATAACCCAAAGGTGTGAACATTGAATTCTTCAACTTTAGGTGACTACTAAACCCTCCCCCTCTCTCTTTTTCCCCCATATTCTCCCCTCCCCTTCTCCCACCCTCATCCCTCTTCTGTGCCCCATCTGGACTCATACCTAGTTCCCATTTCCCTTCAACTCACATTCTTCCTCTAACTGCACAATTTGCATCATCCTGTGGATAACCTTCTTCACCTTCCATTAGAGCATACATTTTAGTGTCATCTGCAAGCTTACTAACCATGCCACCAACATTCATATCCAAATCATCAACATTGATGATCGACAACAGTGGACCCAATCCGTGCATTTCACCACTTGTTACAAGTCACCAGTTTTTTTTTAAATCCTCTTCTACCGCCTCTATCTCCTAACTTCAGACCAATTTTACATTCAGTTGGCTAGATTGCTCTGGATCCCATGTGATATAACCTTCCAGTCTAACCAGTCTATCTGCAATACCTTGTCATAGGGGTTGCTAAAGGCCATGCAGACAAAGTCTACTACACTCCCCGCATGAATGTTCTTGGTAAACTCTTCAAAAAACGTAATTAAATTGGTGAGACATGATTCTCATGCACAGAGCCATGCCAACTGTCTCTAACCAGCCCTTGCCTTTCCAAATCGATCTGAGTCTTATTTCTCAGAAGTTCCTCCCATACTGTACTACTGACATAAAGCTCACCATTGTCTGTAGTTCCCAGGATTTTATTTGCAGCCTTTCTTAAGTAGAGACACCAACTACCAGTCTTTCAAGACCTTGCTTGTGGTGATCAATGATGCAAATATCTCTGTCAGTAGTCCCACAATTATTTTCAAAGCTTTTCACAATGTCTTCAGATGCACTTGATCAAGTCTAACAAGACATTTTAAAACTACCAGCACCTCTTCCATTATAATGCCTCTTCAAGACAACACGATTAACTTTCCAGAGTTCCCTCATTTTCATTTTGTTCTCTACAATAAATATAAATGAGAGAGATATTCATTTTACACCTCGTCCATTTTTGTACATCCTAACATAAATTACCTTGTTGATCTTTAAGGGGGCATATCCTCTGCCGAGTTACTCTCTTACCCATCACATGCTTCCAGAATCTCCTCAGATTCTCCTTTATCTTATATGCCAAAGCTATCTCATGTCCCCCTTTTACCCTCCTCATTTCCTTCTTAAGTACATTCCAAAATCCCTTGTACCCCTCTCACTAACTAGATGTTTGTTCATCTGGAAACAATTCCCTTCTGAATGTTCCTGTCTTATACCATCAAAATGAGCCTTGGCACAATTTAAGAATTCAACTTTTGGACCAGTCCTATCCTTGTCCATAATTATTTAAAAACTGATGGTCATTGGTTCCTAAAGTGCTTCCCCCCACTAACACTTCACTCACCTGTTGTGCCTTATTTCCCAAAAGGGAATTGAATTTTGCTCCTCCTGGAGTTGGGCCATTTACATGTTGATTGAGAAAGCTTTCCCAAGTACAGTTTTGCTCAGTTTAGTTCTCCTGCCAGAGGAATGGAATTGGTATTGAATCCTGGGATTTAGACCCCAGTTTACGAGCTGATGCAACAAAACAGCAGCAGCAACTTGTATTTATTGTTCCTCCTTTCAAGAGGACTATTATTGTAAAGAAATTAGAAAAAATTGAGAGAAAGTCTCAGATAAACAAAGGCTTGATCCATGATGGGGGTTTTAAAGAATATCTTGAGGGAGGTATGATAAGAGCTGAAGACATTTAAGGATGGAATTCCAGAATGTAGTGCCAAGGCAGCTGAACACACAATTGCCAAAGTAGATACGATTAAAGTTTGAGGTCCAGCTAATACAGAGTAGATAGGAAAACGACCAAGAGAAATGTGATTAATCACATTCCGATGAAACCAAAGCAACAATGTCTTAACAGTAATTACCTCAAGCAATGGTAGAATACAAAGGTGAAAGTGAGCAGTTTTAGGTATAAAGCTGATCCATGGCTGGTAGCTCTGTATAATACATAACAGTAAGATAATGTCTTAGCAAGGTACAGCCTTAGAATGCTACCCAGGTGGGTGACCACGGGCAAAGGCTTTAGTCCTTCCCATGGTATTGGCATTGGGACTTTTTTTTGCTACATGTACTGAGATATGGTGAAAACCTTTGCATGTAATCGTGCGAAATCATGCTGTTTATGAGTATAATCAAGTCATTCACAAATACAAAAAGCAGTTCAAGGTGAAATAAACAGAGTGCAGAAAATAGGACAGTGTTACAACATTTCAATGTTACAGCTGCAGAGAACATGCAGATAAAAGTAAGTGCAAAGGTCGCAATGAAGTAGATTGGGAGATCAAGACGACGCCCTTAGTTTAAGAGAGGACCATTCAGTAGTCTGATAACAGTGGGGAAGAGGATGTTCCTGAATCTGGTGGTGTTTACTTTCAATCCCTTTTATCTTCTATCTGAGTATGCCGACCAGCGATCCCCATACATTACTGTATGCTAAACGGCATTATTTTAAAAGTCCCCACTTGAATTTCATGACACTACATAGCAGAAAATAGAAGTAAAGTGGGTATCCTCTCATTTTGTGGCATCCTCAGCTCTTTTGTACAACAAATTAACAGAATTGCAACTGAAGGAATAGCTTAAGAACTCTTTCATGGATACTGGGAGTTAAATGTTTCATCCAAAAATAATGTTTATATCAATTGGCAGAAAATCTTAGCATAATGTAATAGCAAAATGGATGTTTAATTGAACAATTGAGATTCATTTAGACTTCTCATGAAGTCCTTTACCAAGATTTTCTGTGAATACTACATTTGGTGTGTACTTCAGCAGAAGTACCAAGACAGGTCATAACTGATCTCTGAATCGATGGCCTAGATACATGAATAATTACTCATTAGAGTTACATTATGTGTAAAGCATTCACAGCAATGTGATAACCAAATGTTACCAATCCTTAAAGAGATAGTCCTCCAGAATATCCTGACCTCACTAAATGTTACCTGAGATTTGACCATAAACAGTATAAAGCACAAGACTACACGTTCTCCTCAGCTTATAAACATCTGACGTATGCACTGCCTGTGCATATGAACAGGCATTTTGGAAGACTGGTGGGATGGATTTGCCAGTTGCTTGCTGCATGGCTGCAGGCATCTTTTGCCATGTGGGAACTTGCATTGTGGCTGGATTTCTGATTTACAAACCGTTCAGCTCATGAACAGTTCTCAGGAACAGAACTCTGCGGGCAAACTGGGAAGGATATGTATCCATTATTTTGCAGAGTTACGAGCTCTCATGATATCAATGTAGCATTAAAAGTGGCAATAGACCAAATAAATAGCAGTGTAAAGTATCAAGCACCTCATTCACCTTTTTATCTGATCCAATAGAATGGAGAGACCCCAGTCACCGAATATGGGGCAGGCGTTGCCCACCCATCAGAAGCTGCCTTGCTTCCAGGTAAACACGAACCTCTGATTGACTTTCAGCAGTTGGGTTCTTCAGTGGTTAGCTGCCCCAGATAAGACAAAACATTGAGTCAATTAACAAAAGATTAACAGATGGGCAGTATTGGTAAGGATGGGAGTGCAATGGAAACTCCAAAAATATCATGACAAGTAAGCTCCTCTCCCCACACAGTATTGTTTTATCACATTTACTTACAAGAGATTTACTTTCTATCACATAAAATCCTGGTAGAAATTCTTCCCATAACTATAAGTATATCAAATACGCCTTGACAATTTCTTAATTGAGGAGGGTATTGAAGCAGGGAGGGAGGATGATTACATAAATTGGTTTATTGTTAAATTACAATAAATATATTTTTAAGGTTTTGGATTATGTTAGAGTTATTTTCATCATGTATCCCTGAACATCGCTGTATTTTGTTTTGCTTCACAGAGGTTGCTAATCTTTGAGTGGTTTACACATGAGGTTAGCACTGTGATGGAATGGATGAACGACACAGGGCCTCACACTTTGTTTTTGCTCTTTTCCCCATTGTCACATTCTATTTCAATGATTTATTCTACCTGAATGTTCTGTCTTCGTCATGCATTATTTCCCTTTCCACTACTGACATGTTTCTCACTCCTAGAAGCATGCTATCTGACCAGGCGGTTAAAATCTACAGTGAGCCTGTCCCAGGTAGACTACATTGCTCTGCATTAACCTTTCTTTAAGGTTGAATCATGTCTATTTCCCTCAGGTATTTTTCTGTCCATATGAGCAGATTTCACATAAAACTTTCAGAAAACACTCTTGGACACGAGAAGGAACCAGTGCCAATAAAATATTTAAGTGACCAGATTTCAGCATACCCAGGAGAACACCAATGCAATATTTAAGCTTTGAAATTTTATGTTGTTTTAACATTTTTAGCAAATAAATAACAACAGCAAAATCTGGTACCAAAAGTACAAAGGAAGGTAATATGGACAAGATAACCAATGGCAGGGTCAAAGAGGCAGGTTTTAAGAATGAGAGATAGGTAGAGCAGCCCGCAGAGCCTGGAAATGAAAGTATAACTCCCATGGTGGTCAAACGGGGACTGAGGATGTGCAGGATACCAGAGTTGGAGGAGAGCAGGTATCTTGGATTGGGAGTCATTGTGGAGATTGGGAGTGATGAGACCTTGGAAGAATTTGAACAAAGGATTTTAAAATCAGCTTTCTGACATGCCTGGAGATGATGTAAATTATGAGCACAGAAGTGATGGGTGAAAGGCACAGGGTATGGCAGCAGAAATTTGGAGGCGATCTAGAGTACCAGGATTTCAACTGTGGAATATATATGTGATCATAAGCTCAAAGGTGATAGCAAGTTGAGAACCATCTGGACCAGCACAGAAAGGGATGAAGGTGATTGCTAGGAATGATTATTCCTAGCTGCAATCAAACACAGTTGATTTGACCTTCCTATCGTTTGCTTGGGGAAATGTTCTGCTCATTTAGCACTGGATGTTGGATAACGTAGAAGGATTGGGATTTGCAGTATCTAAGTACAATGCCCTCACACTTCCAGGATTAAAGCTGAATCCACGTCAGACTGAGCGGGAAGTTCTAAACATATGGCTGCCATCTACATTTGTGACTACAATGAATGAAACCTAATAAGTGTGCATACTTGTATTCAAGAAGGAACTGCAGATGCTGGAAAATCGAAGGTACACAAAAATGCTGGAGAAACTCAGCGGGTGCAGCAGCATCTATGGAGCGAAGGAAATGGGTGACGTTTCGGGCCGAAACCCTTCTTCAGACTGATAGGGGGTGGGGGGGGGAGAAGGAAGGAAAAAGGGAGGAGGAGGAGCCCGAGGGCGGGGGGATGGGAGGAAACAGCTCGAGGGTTAAGAAAGGGGAGGAGACAGCAAGGGCTAGCAAAATTGGGAGAATTCAATGTTCATGCCCGTCGGACGCAGCCTACCCAGGCGGAATATGAGGTGCTGTTCCACCAATTTCCGGTGTTGCTCACTCTGGCAATGGAGGAGACCCAGGACAGAGAGGTCGGATTGGGAATGGGAGAGGGAGTTGAAGTGCTGAGCCACCGGGAGTTCAGGTAGGTTCTTGCAGACTGAGCGGAGGTGTTCGGCGAAACGATCGCCCAACCTCCGCTTAGTCTCACCGATGTAAATCAGCTGGCATCTATAGCAGCGGATGCAGTAGATGAGGTTGGAGGAGATACAGGTGAACCTTTGTCGCACCTGGAACGACTGCTTGGGTCCTTGAATGGAGTCGAGGGGGGAGGTAAAGGGACAGGTGTTGCATTTCTTGTGGTTGCAACGGAAAGTGCCCGGGGAGGGGGTGGTACGGGAGGGAATGGAAGAATTGACAAGGGAGTTGCGGAGGGAGCGGTCTTTGCGGAAGGCAGACATGGGGGGAGATGGGAAGATGTGGCGAGTGGTGGGGTCACGTTGGAGGTGGCGAAAATGGCGGAGGATGATTTGTTGTATTTGCCGGCTGGTGGGGTGAAAGGTGAGGACTAGGGGGACTCTGCCCTTGTTGCGAGTGCGGGGATGGGGAGAGAGAGCAGTGTTATGGGGTATGGAAGAGACCCTGGTGCGAGCCTCATCTATGGTGGAGGAGGGGAATCCCCGTTCCCGGAAGAGCGAGGACATTTCCAATGCCCTGGTGTGGACCGTCTCATCCTGGGAGCAGATGCGGCGTAGGCGGAGGAATTGGGAGTAGGGGATAGAGTCCTTACAGGAGGCAGGGTGGGAAGACGTGTAGTCCAGATAGCCATGTGAGTCAGTGGGTTTGTAGTGTATGTCGGTCAGAAGTCTATTCCCTGCGATGGAGATGGTGAGGTCAAGGAATGGTAGGGAAGTGTCGGAAATGGTCCAGGTGTATTTGAGTGCTGGATGGAAGTTGGTGGTGAAGTGGATGAAGTCAGTCAGTTGTGTGTGGGTGCAGGAGGCGGCCCCAAAGCAGTCGTCAATGTAACGGAGGTAGAGGTCGAGGATGGGGCCCTGGTACGTATTGAACAAGGATTGTTCGACGTACCCGACAAAGACGCAGGCCCATACGTGTGCCCATAGCTACGCCTTGTGTTTGGAGGAAATGGGAGGAGTCAAACGTAAAGTTGTTGAGGGTGAGGACCAACTCCGCTAGGCGGAGGAGAGTGTCAGTGGCTGGATATAGGTTGCTCCTCTGGTCGAGGAAGAACCGGAGGGCTTTGAGGCCATCCTGGTGGGGGATGGAGGTGTAGAGTGCCTGGACGTCCATGGTGAAGATGAGGGGGTGAGGGCCTAGAGAGTGGAATGCGCTGAGGCGGCAGAGAGTGTCTGAGGTGTCTAGAACATAGGTGGGAAGGGATTTGACCAAGGGGGATAGTATGGAGTCAAGGTATGTGGAGATGAGTTCGGTGGGGCACGAACAAGCAGAGACAATGGGTCTGCCGGGAGAGCCGGGTTTGTGGATTTTGGGGAGAAGGTAAAACCGAGCCGTGCGGGGCTGTGCATACTTGTTTGATTTCAGTAACTGTAGATTTATTGGAATTGGCATGGCTCACTCACAATTTACTTTATTCTACAAATTACCATTTGCTATAGATTTAAATGCATTTGCAATCAGTCTTAGTGACTTTGTTTTCACTTATCAATCTCACTGTTTATGTTTCCATGTCAACTGATCTTATTGTCAGATACAATGTTAGATTTTGTTCCTTCGACAAAAATGCAATTCTGCCGTCCACATATCAATTGTTGCTTTAATAATACAGATTTCAATTTGTTGTGGGCGGATGGTGGGAGGACAGGGTGAAGCAGATCTGATTGATTTGGGAGGATTTCCGAAATTGGTTAGAACAATTGATGATTGTGGACTGTCAGAATCTGTTGAAAGATGATCTACCAGCAACTAGTCTGATGGTGAAGGGATGGGGAGACAAATCCAGATCGATTTAAATCTCCGGTCTGCAGGAAACCCTTGGTTCTTGAGTGGGTTTATAAAAGCACACAGCATAGATTGTAGCCGCTTTGCCTTCTCTCACCAGCAAGCATTTTTTTAAATATAAAAAAAAACAATAGAGTGCAAAGACGAAAACAATGTACAATCCCTTGTACAATCAAGGCAGTTTGTAGTTCCGAGTTTAGTTGGAGTTTGCATTATTCAATAGCTTGATGGTTGTTGGAAAGAAGCTGCTCCTGAACCTGGACGTTACAGTTTTCAAGCACCTACTACTTCTTCCCGATGACTGAAGTGAAATGAGAGCATGGACAGGGTGGTGTGGGTCCCTGATAATACCGCCTGTCTTTTTTAGGCAGCGCTTCCTATAAACCATTTCAATGGTGGGGAGGACAGTATCCGTGATGGTATGGGTGGAGTGCACCATTGTTTGCAATCTTCTTCATTCCTGGGCATACGAGTTGCTGAACTAGGTCGTGATGTAACCAGTCAATATGCTCTCCGCCATACACCTGTACACATTAAAGAGAGTATTCATCGACATTCCAAATCGCTTCAATCTTCCCAAAAAGTAAAATGCGGCCAATGTATCTCCATCCGTAATCCAGGCACCAACTACCCTCTGTTTAAAAAACTTGCTCTGTACATCTTCTTCTACCTTTGTTCCTTTCACCTTAAAGCTATGTTCTCTCATATTTGATATTTCCATCCTGGGAAACAATTTCCAAATTTATGTCTCTCATAGTTTTATATATTTCCATTAGATCTCTCCTCAACTTCCAGAGAAAATAATCCAAGTCTCTCTGACCTCTCCTTGTAGCTAATACCCTATAATCCAGGCATCATTCTGGTAAACCTCCTCTGCATCCTTTCCAAAGCCTCCACATCCTTCCTGTAATGGGTGACCAGACTGCAGGTAATACTCCAAATGCAGCCCAACCAAAGTCCTATAACTTCCATGACCATGACTTCCTGACTCTTATGCTCAATGCCTTGACCAATGAAGGCAACCACAACCATGTGCCTTGTTTTTGTTTACCACTCTATCTACTTGCATTGCTGCTTTCAGGGAGTAATGGGTCTTCTTTTCTTGATTTTTCTACTCTTTCAACCTTAGGGAACATGAAGGATTCCACACCTGCTCGCTCTGCAAAATCGGGAAATGCCGTGGCATTATAAGTAAACTGGCACTTGCATCCTCTTCCAGACCAGCTTTCCTAGTATGTGAGGAAAGAATTGCAGATGCTGGTTTAAATCGAAGATAGACACAAACTGCTGGAGTAACTCAGCGGGACAGGCAGCATCTCTCGAGAGAAGGAATGGGTGATGTCTCGACCCGAAACGTCACCCATTCCTTCTCTCCAGAGATGCTGCCTGTCCCGTTGAGTTACTACAGCATTTTATGTCTATCTTCCAGCTTTTATGTCTATCTATCCAGGTTTCAATTACAACTCAACTGTAATTCATATGCAGAAGGATCCAACAGATTCCTGAAACAGACAGTCTATTCAGATTTCCTTCATAACAAGAGGTTTCTGGGGATAGAAGCAACACTTCTAGAATCTTTAATAACCTAATTTGAAAAACAAATTTTGAAAACAAAAAATAATATTCACACCAGATGGTGGAGATCTCTGGTTTGTGACAGACCAAAATGGAGAAGGAGCTTCAGCCAAGGCACTGAGAGCTCATGAATGATCATGTGAAAACAGAAAAAACAGTGCACCGCCTCCTTAACCACCCAGCAGACAATGACTTAGAAACATAGAAACATAGAAAATAGGTGCAGGAGTTGGCTATTCGACCCTTCGAGCCTGCACCGCCATTCTATATGATCATGGCATCCAACTCGGTATCCTGTACCTGCCTTCTCTCCATACCCCCTGATCCCTTTAGCCACACGGGCCACATCTAACTCCCTCTTAAATATAGCCAATGAACTGGCCTCAACTACCTTCTGTGGCAGAGAATTCCAGAGATTCACCACTCTCTGTGTGAAAAATGTTTTCCTCATCTCGGTCCTAAAATATTTCCCCCTTATCCTTAAACTGTGACCCCTTGTTCTGGACTTCCCCAACATCGGGAACAATATTCCTGCATCTAGCCTGTCCAACCCCTTAAGAATTTTGTAAGTTTCTATAAGATCCCCCCTCAATCTTCTAAATTCTAGCGAGTACAAGCCAAGTCTATCCAGTCTTTCTTCATATGAAAGTCCTGACATCCCAGGAATCAGTCTGGTGAACCTTCTCTGTGCTCCCTCTATGGCAAGAATGTCTTTCCTCAGATTAGGAGACCAAAAACTGTATGCAATGCTCCAGGTGTGGTCTCACCAAGACCCTGTACAACTGCAAGAGTTCAAAGACTACCTATCCCAACTGTGCCAGGCCTGAGTGTCCAACATCAGCCACCTCAGAACCCACTGAATCTCATTGGAACAGGTCATCCTCCATTTTTAAGGAAAAGAAAGAACGCTTTACGTGCAACCACAGGGTGGAAAAATAGGATTCCTGGTACCTTCCTGTACCTCACTTGAAATTCAGATAGGTCACAACATCTACGTTGAATGACGTATTACATTGCAACCGATATTTTTGTTGTAAGGTAAAGTACAGTTAATTTGGCCAGGCTGGGGCAATACCTGCTGCTAAAATTCACACATGGGAAATGATAAGAGCAAATATCAACAGAATTATTCAGTGTTGTTCTCTTTATCTTTTTGCTTCAGTTGGTGCCTAACTGATGGTCATATTTCACCAGAATTTCATTTTATTTTTCCCACCGTGCTTAGGTTTTGCTACATTACTTCCAGCTCTATAGAATCTAACATCTTCTGATGGTCCCAATCCTGAGGATGCGTCTACTTCAGAAATTGAGAACTTTATCTTCCACAAGATCACATTAATGTTCCAATGTTAAAATGTTTGCAGACTACGATGATTCTTCAGAGAGTGTGGTAGAACAGATCTTTTGCAGTCAGTAAAGTAATTTGCCTGCACTTGCCCTGAGGAGAGCTGATCAGAAAGATTAATCAATCACAGTGACTTGAATTTCACATTTATACCAATGTGTTGCACTGATTTATCAGATAATTTTTATGAACCTGTCCAAATGTGGAACTCATGTTAATGGTCTGCTTTACAAGCACTCTACCTTAGAAGACTCAAAGTGCTTGATTAACCCAGCGGGTCAGACATCATCTCTAGAGAACATGGATAGGCTTTGTCCTGCCCCTCCTCTCTTCCGGATTTATCTCCCACCACCACCACCACCACATAATCAGTCTGAAGAAATGTCCCGACCCAAAACGTTGTCTATCCATGTTCTCCAAAGATGCAGCCTGACCCAATGAGTTACTCCAGCACTTTGTGTTTAATTTTGCAAACCAGAACCTGCAGTTCCTTGTTTCTGCACTCTATCCGAAGCTGGCAACAAAGGAGACAGATTAAGGCATAGAAGAACTAAAAGGCAGCAAAATGGTGAAATGCAAATCCAGATGCATATCCTCACTACACAAAGAAAAGCATCAAAAGAGATATGATTAATTATAATATTTCCCTTTATTCAAAATGTAATGTATTTTTAATAAAGCAGAATGGTATATCCACCTTTGTTAGAGTGAATCCAGCAGTTTGCAACTAGTTTAAGCATCCTTAAATGCTACGTTACCTGGAGCTGTTACACTTAAATATTGCATATAGGGAGCAGCTAAATGCTCAATTGAATAATATTCTAAATTGAAATGAATAAAATGGGCACTAAATATCTGTGGCATCTGGTATTGGAAACTTCAATGTGCTGAGGTGTAAAGACTACATTCTGTTCATCAGATAAGTTATTGTAAAGCAGATGTCACAGGCAGTGATTTATGAATAAATCAAAAGTGTTACAATTTTCTGCATAACAGTTTAACATCTTGCCATTTTAAGTGTTTTTTATTTTCCTATGCTTCATCCCTCTGCACAGTAATCACATGAGTGCAGAGCAATTTTTTCTTCAGGTGGAGTGTTCAGATAGTCTTTCTTAATCGCATGTGATAAATGAAATTCCACAATATCAGAGGTGAATTAAAGAGACAGTCACTACAATGTTGAATGGTTAGTGTTGGCACTCAAACTTGTATTTCCAGCCAGTTGCCTTGAACAAAATCTTCCAGTCTTTGAAAAGCTAAAATGTATTAAATATCGATCCTGGTGTAAATTTTGCAATGTCATACCACCCAGGTCTACTCACAGTGCTGCAGAAATTATAGGAAATAAATAACTCAGTATAATAAAATCAATGTTTTAGGTTTCATAAACAGAGTGGACCTAGAATAATAGTTTCACTCTCTACATATATTTTGTTTTATTCATTCGCAAGATTTGGGTGTGATTGGCCAACCCAACCTTTAGTTTAGTTTAGTTTAAATGGATTTAATGCATTCTATAACTGGTCTCTCAAAACATTTCATGGTGGTGGCTATCGCCACCGGATGGTAATCACTGAAACATGAGGTCTTGCTTTTCTTCGGCACCGGGATGATAGTGGTCGTCTTGAAGCAAGTGGGTACCTCAGAATGGAGTAGGGAGAGATTAACGATGTCCATGAACAGTTCCGCTAGTTAGTCCTGTGGACTTGAAGTTTGTCTCCTAGTCCAGTAACTATACTGTAGGACCCCTGACCCCATAATCAGCTAAGTTATTTTGGCATTTCCCCTTTAAGTAGAATTTTTAACAGATTCAGAGGATTAGGGCCTTGAGATGAATACCCAAGGTTACACATCCTATTGAAAAGACAGAGGGGGTGGGGTAGCTTTGCTGGTAAGGAATGAAATTCAGTTCTTAGCAAGAGATGACATAGGATTAGAAGATGTAGAATCCTTAAGGGTAGAGCAAAGAAACTGCAAGGGTAAAAAGACCCTGATGTGAGCATTAGCCTGGATGTAGCATACAAATTACATCAGAAGATACAAACGGCATGAAAGAAAGACGATGCTACAGAGATCATGGGGGATTTCAATATGCAGGTTGACTGGGGGAATCAAGTTGGTATTGGATCCGAAGAGAAGGAATTTGTAGAGTGCCTATGAGATGGATTCTCGGAGAAGCTGGTGGGGATCATGACAGAAGCCTCCTCATGGCAATCCCCGGAAACGACGACACGATGCACTCTGTGACACGTCGGGAGTCCAATTCTGCCAACATGTTGGACGACAACAGAAGCCAACAGCAAGCTCTACGTCGTCTGACGCACGGGCGAACAGAGAAGCTGGTAGTTGAGCCTGTCGGGGGAAAAGGCAATTCTGGATTTGGTTCTATATAACAAATCAAATTTGGGCCTATACTCATGGAGTTTGGAAGCATGAAGGGAGACCTCATTGAAACTTACCGGATAATGAAAGGTCCAGATAGAGTGGATGTGAAGAGGATGTTTCCACTAGAGGGAGAGTCTCAGAATAAAAGGATGTACATTTGGAAAGGGAATGAGGAGGAATTTCTTTAGTCAGAGAGGTGAATCTGTGGAATTGACTGCCACAGATGACCAAGTCATTGGGTATTTTTATAGCAGAGATTGCCAAATTCTTGACTAGTAAGGATGTCAAAGGTTATTAGGTAAAGGCAGGAGAATGGGGTTGAAAGGGAAAGATAGATCAGCCATGTTTGAATGACGGAGTAGACTCGGTGGTGCGAATGGCCTAATTCTGCTCATTAAACAAATACCCCTGTATTAGGATGAAATGTTAGCATTGAATCAATGACTACGATTGGTTGAGAAGTAATGGTTTGACTCAAGAAATCATTTATCCAAAGATTTGGTAGCTGGAAAGTGGTGATTAGACAAAATATTGCTGATGTTCTGCACTGCATTGCTCCAAGACTGTTGCTGTATACTTTAGTTCGACAAAGTTATGAAGTATTTGCAATCAGTCAAATGAAATTAAGGAAATGAAGTAAAAGCTACTTTAATGTGCCATCTCATTCCCACACCATCTTTTCTGCCTGTGGCTACTGCATTGATCATCCAGACCCTAGGCAAGGTAAATAACAATACTACATTTCCCACCTAGGCATGTTGTTGCCTGCACTTTCTTTCTGTCTGTATCATAGGGCAATAGAGTCACAGAAAACAGCCCCTCAGCCTCCCCTCCCCAAACCAACCTGCAAGTACTCATCTGCACTAATCAGCATTTGGTGCATAGTCTTATGTGCCTTAGCAATTCAAGTGATCATCCAGATACCTTTTAAATGCTGTGAGAATACCCGCTTTCACAACTGCTGCAGGCTGTGTGTTCCAGATTCCAACCACCTTCAAGTCAGATTTATTGTCACTTGCACAAGTATGATGAGGTACAGGTACAATGAAATCTATCTGGGATAAACAAAACATTTTCCGTAGATACCCTCTAAGCCTCACACTCCTCACCTTAAAATACCTATGACATCTGTTTTTTAAAATTTCATTGTTATTGTGAAAAGTTTCTTACCATCTACTCATCTATAAGTCTGCAGATCTCCGTCAAGTCTCTCTCAATCTTCTGCACTTCAGGGAAATTAAACCGAACCTACCCACTCTCTTAGAATTGAAATGTTCTATGCCAGCCACATCCTTACAAATCTTCTCCACACCCTCTGCCGTGCATTCATATTCTTCCTATAGTGTGACACTAGAAGTGCAAACAGTACTCCAGATGTAACATAATCAATGTTTTACAAATTTCACACTCTTCTGTGCCCTGAGTAATGGCTAGCATCCTGTATCCTTTCTTCATCACCCTAATCACCTTTTCTACCACCATTCTTCAATGGACTTGTGCACCAAAGTCCTTCTGTTTCTCAATACCTCCAAGGTTCCACCGTTCATTGTACATGTCCTACCCTTATTAGACCTCCCAAAATGCACCATTTCACACTTATTGGGTTTGGATTCCTTCTGCCATTTCTCAGCCCAATTTACCAGCTAATCCTTGTGGTTTTGCCATTCTCAATACCAACTGTAGCGGCAGATTTTTATATAGTTCAAGAGATTACGCCCTCTAGCCGCTAAATGGACAGCATGGTTAAGGGGAATGTCTTTTATACGCATGCGAGCTCACCGTCAGAGACCTTCAGAGCTTCTTCATAGATAAGTCTTCAAAACACAGTCATTTGATGAATAAATTCTTTATTGTTGATGAAAACAATAAGGTACATCCAAACTTCTTCCGACTCGTTACTATAATCTTCATCAAACTCCCGCTTATCGCTTTAAACATTAGAAAACTCCTCGTTTTCTGGTCAAAGGGTAAACCTTCTCCATACTGGTTCAAAACTAAACTAAAATCTAAGCTTCTGCGCAAGAAACTTAGCCCCACACACGCCCAGAAATATGTCATAAATCCCACCTACAATATAACGGGCAGTCTAAAATTTAAAGACACATTCCATCATCAATGACACACAAAACAAGCCAAATGGCCATTGCATACCGGCCCCTAATTGTTTTGAGTATATAACGAGGCAAGTATTAATATACATCAAAAAAGTAGCCATGAAGGCTTTACATATATCAAAAACAAAAAGTCAGGGAATTGAACCCCGTGGCTCCTCGTTGGCGAATTGAACCCCGGTCTCCCACGTGACAGGTGGGGATACTAATCACTATACTAACGAGGAAAAAATAGCATGCACTATACATCCGCAATCAGAATTCTTCATCGACTCTTCCATCCTCACTTTCGCCTTCTAGAAACAAGCATAACTTGATTATTAATCTTATTAAAACACTGGTGTTAGTTTAAAGTCATATCGTGCGCACCAAACCCTTAAAATCAAGCATGATACCCAGTATATAGTCCAAAATTTAACAGTCCAAAGCTTTGATAGCATGAACCTCCATGTCCGATCAATTCATGAATGTGTTGTTACAACAATGTTGAAGTGTGAAAATCCTTTGAGAGAATAACAGGATTATTAGCAATAATATTCACCGTTAGGTTTGATATAATTTCCGGATCATTAGCAGAGATTTCAAATCCCAGCTCAGGCTTTGGCCATTCTCTGTCTGGCTTACAGAGAGATTTTAGTTCATTGATCCAGCTCTTATCGCTTAAGAAGCGGTTCGCTGTCAATTCCCTGGAAGCTTAATCTGCAGGATTTTCTTTTGTGTTAACATATTTCAGTTGTACATTAGTAACTCCCAATGCTCTTTCCATTGGCAGATTGTCTTTGTCCAAATCCAACTCTCTGGTTTCTTTGGCTCTATCATCCAGTGGAATGCTTTCACAATTGTCGCTGATCCACTTGGAAAGTGTGAATCCTCCCTTATCGCAAAGGGAATTCAGATGTTCTACTGGTTGAATTGCTTCCTGCTCAGTAGACATGGATTTTAAATAATCATCCTTGTAGAAATTATTCTTCAAAGAGATTCTTACTTCATGAAATATAGTATTCTCGCCAAAGTTACGTTTCAAATTCTGGTGGCTATGCTCAGCCTTACGACGATTATTCGGCAAACTAACACTTCCTTTTCTGAGAGGTGAGTCCACACAATAGTGTCCATCAATCTTTACTGAGTAGTTCATAATATCAATGAACTTCAACTCTTTATTCAACACCTCTTCAGATTCCTTGCTGGTATTTTCATTGAAGTCATGATGGTATTGCTTCATCACTGGCTTTTCTAATTTATCAGTAGATATTTGATTAACACCAACAGTAGGATAGTTCCTCTGATTTCCAATTTCATGGTTCCATTTCGATGAGCCATAGATAACCCATCCAAGTCGGGTTTTTGTAGCATACGGGCCATCACCTTGGCTCCTAACAATTTGTATAGGTTCTAATGCCTTCAAAACATTCGTTACGATAAGTAGATCAACACTAGAATTTATTTCAGATATCTTGACATCCTTCAGGTAAGGCCATTGTTTCAAGTCTTCATGTCTTTATATTTTGATGATCAACAGGCATGGTTCCATGTGTAAACACTTCAGATATTGGTATAAAACTATCTTCATGCAAACTGGATATCTCCATACTCGTAATGTAATGACTTCTGCTCTCTTTATCTTTAGTCATGGTACGTAGTCTCTCTCCTATGATGTTCAGCCTTCTCATCAGGTTTTCGGTGCAAAGGGTAGTCGGACCTCCGTGATCTAGAAAAGCATATGTTTGCAACACTGTATTTGTCTTGCTGTTCCTTACCTGTACTGGTAAGATAAAAAAAGTTACAAGCTTCAACCCCGGCTCCAATATGAGCAGTTACTTGAGGCGAGGTGATAGCATCTCTAGTTGTTGGCTTCTTCTTCTGTTCTGCTTCATCTTCTTCTATTTGCTCTGATAGCTCTTCATCTATTTGTTCCAGGTTTTCTTCTTCCCAATACTCTGGTAGCTCTTCTTCAGTGTGAAGTGCTTCAGGATGATATTGCCTGCACTTATAACAAATCATAGGACTCTTACAGTCTCTCACCATATGTCCTTTTTTCAAACATCCAAAACAGATTCCATTCTCTTTCAAGAAATCCATATTTTCTTCATATTCTTTCATCTTGAATCTTTAACACCATTTTATGGTATGACCAAATTCATCACATAACAAACAAAATACTATTTGCTTGCTAGTAGACACATTTCCTTTCATTCCATCTGTCGTTTCCACAGGTATGGTTGTGATAGCAAAACTACTTCTCTTAGGTTCTGATCTTTCTTCAGTTTTGGTAAAGGTAGAACCTTTGCAATCGGTTTGTAAACTTCAATAGTCCCATAGTGTGGCTCTAACATGTACCGTACTTCCCTGTCCAAGAAATCCACCAGGTCTGGTAGTCTGGCTACTTGGTTCCTCTTATCCATTATTCCGCCTGCTTCGTATCTCCACCTTTCTCTCAGTCTTCTGGGCAACTTGCTAAGATGATTCTAGTATTACTAGCAAGATTCATTTCCTCCATGTGGCCCAGATTTTTCATCGAGCTGCAACAGCCTCTCATAAATATTGCATGATCACTCAATGACTCCCCATCTTCCGGCTTGATTTCTTTCCAAGCATGGGCCTTCTCAATGTATGCATTAGCAATCCTCTGTTCATTACCAAATCGTTCTTTAAGTAATCTTCTAGCCTTTTTTATAGCCATGGCTGCCTGGCTCATTTTGACAACTTTTTACAAGTATCTGAACACTTCCACTTGTGTACTTCACCAGAAATCATAAGCGCTCCTTTTCATCTGTAACTTTAGTTTCTAATACTTCTTCTAATGCCCTTACAAAAGCTTCATACTGCAAAGGATGTCCATCATATGTAGGAATTTCTGTTGGTGGTAGAGTGAGAGAGGTATTTTGTCGAGCTATGATCTGATTGAATTCAGTTTGCTTTTTCATCAGTGCCAATAATCCATCCTGATAACCTTGGCTTGTCTCCACCTGTTGATAAACAGGCCTTTGTGACTCAAACTGGCCTGCTCGAGTCTGTGCACCAGATCTTGGACAAGCGTGTTCCGCTATTGGTTTGTCTCGAGCATCCACTGATGCTCCAATAGTAGTTTGTTTCGATCTAGCACCCATTTGCTGAGATGATGTTTTACCCATCTTACTCTGTTCCAATGGGTTTTCAAAGCAATGAAATCTGGTGGACCTCGATTTTGGAATTGATCCAACTGCTAATTCACTCGAGCAATCTTTCTTACCAAATCAGAGTTCATCACCTTCGATGTTCTAGAACTGCATCTTGACCCCTCACTTTCCAGCAGCTCCTTCTGTGATTTGGCCATCGCCATTTTTGTGTCTAGTTTCAGTTGTTCCTTTCATCGCCTCAGCTCTTCTTCTTCTCTGCGGTTCCATTGTCTCATCTCTTCTTCTTCTCGCTCAATCTCATGTTTCCTCCTCAAGGCATCCGCTTTTATTGAGAGAGGGGCTGAATCAGCTTTAACTCCGAATCGAGCAGAAGCCCTTGATACCAAACTGGCTGTAGAACCAGATTTATGTCCTGATCTTTGTGGAGATATATTTGAGATATTATCTCGTCGTGTAATTTCATCTTCCATTCTGGCACCTTGTTGCATTGCACTTCCAGCTACTAAGCTCGTAAGTTGTGGTATAATTTCAGATAACCACTTCTCTGTCTCATCCATGAAACCATTGAATATCTTCACCCTGTGTTCCTCCAATTGGGTGGGTCTTATGCATTCTTCCCGAGACGGCTGTGAACACAGCAGTACATCTTGTTTCTTTCCAACCTCCTGGCAGAGGTTCAATAGTTGCCTCATATTAGATTTCACCTTGATCACGTTCCGTTCTAATTTCATTAATTTTTTCTGTTTCTCAATTAATCTGGTGACCTGTTTCCATAATTTGTTTCTCTCCTTCTCGGTTTCTTTCAAGCTAGAACTCTGACTTTTTCAGTAAGTTTAAGTTGTCTAATTGGTCTTTCATCACCACCTCGTGGTTCCTCAGGCATGACTCTTTCTTCATCTTCTGGATCCATGATTTTAAAGAGGTCTTGGCAGATCGGCAAGTCTTCTAATTAAACGAACAGAGTCTTCTCTAAATTCTGCTCCGACTTTATGTAAACATCGAGTGGCTATTTTGAAAACAATTTCCTCAGAACCATAACAAACTGAGATTGTTGACAACATCTCTCCAGCATCCATGGGCTTAAAGATGATGATAATTCGAAAGGAATGCATGTTATCAAGACTTCCAAACAATTTCCAAGGTCGTACAGGCTGGAATCTCCAAACAGTAGAGAAACACTTTCTGGCTCTTTTACAGAAGCCTTTTAAATTTAAAGCTTAGCAGCCTCAAAATTCAAATAATAATAGTCAATTTCTACTCACAATTTGTGTGATATTGTCTTCAGATAAGTCTTGATGCTGTCGATAGACCTCAAGGCCTTCTCTGGCCGAGATCTATTATCTTCAGTTCCTCGACTGGAACCGGAACTCTGGCCAAAACCTCTCCGAGATCTTAGCCAAAGCTTCTGTCCCACTCTCTGGAACTGGCATTCACCCCCCCCCCAGTCGAAGGTTGCCTTTGACCTAATGTAGCGGCAGATTTTTATATAGTTCAAGAGATTACTCCCTCTAGCCACTAAATGGACAGCATGGTTAAGGGGAATGTCTTTTATATGCATGCGAGCTTACCGTCAGAGACCTTCAGAGCGTCTTCAAAGATAAGTCTTCAAAACACAGTCATTTGATGAATAAATTCTTTATTGTTGATGAAAACAATAAGGTACATCGAAACTCTTCCGACTCGTTACTATAATCTTCATCGAACTCCCGCTTATCGCTTTAAACATTAGAAAACTCCTCGTGTCTCCGTTACACTTCGCATGGTTGAAGGGTAAACATTATCCATGCTGGTTCAAAACTAAAAACTAAGAACTAAGCTTCTGCGCAAGAAACGTAGCCCCAAACACGCCCAAAAATACGTCATAAATCCCACCCACAATATAACGGGTGGTCTAAAATTTAAAGACACATGCCATCATTAATGACACACTAAACAAGCCAAATGGCCACTACACCAACATCACCATCAAGTTATGTGTTGTCTGCAAACATCGGCAGAATATACTGGATTTTGCAGAGTATTTTTCAGCATTTCCTGTCTTTATAATGAAATTTAATAATGTATAAGAAAATATAGTTTGCTATGTTTTAGGATTATTTTAATTCTTTGTTATCAACAATCTGGTGGGGTTTTTTGTTTAGGGGGTAGATTATTTTTTTCTACTTCACTTGTCTTTCTTCTTTTATTTTAGCTGATTATTTGATGAAAGAGGATTGCACCAGCAGTAATATGATAGATATACATACACAAGGTCAAAGCCATGATGAAATCTTGTGAAAAAGCAAAATTGCATTTGTGGTATCAGCTATTTCTAAATATCTCTGTTGCTATATAAACTATTTCATAAAAGGCTGTTGGATAATGGAGGTGGTAGTTCAAGTATTCATGGATTCTGAAGTCCTGATAATTCACAATCAGGTAAAAGTGAAAATAGGAGAGAGCTCACCAATTGAGATTGGGGTTTTGGAGCTGTTGAATATATTTGACGATGAATTAGATAATTGATTGGATGGTAGAGGAATCCATGATTTGGGGATTATGCAAGAGAATGAGATCATGATCAGATCAGTCATGATTACATTGAATAGTAGAGTAGAATTGAGGAACCTCAGGCTTATTCCTGCATTTATTTATTGTGTTTTTATTTCCACAATCCTCCAGAGGGAATATATAATTTCTGTGCAAAACAATGGACCTCAGAAATAGCTGACTCTACAACTTGCCAACAATCAGTTAATTCACAGTTACATCTTCAGAGGTCAGGTTCCGCCCTGCTGCCAGATGCCAGCTCTGTTCTACAAATTAGTTTATCTCTTTTATTCCTGTGCCCATGACAAGTGTACTTCTCTCTCTTTCTTTGTTCCTATTTTCCTAACAAGTCAATCATGACTGTAATGGGGCTTTTTCACGGGGCGAGTTGACGCAAGATGTCACCAGAGTGAAGAGGTCGTGGTCCAGCACGAGTCTCGCACGATATAACGGGGGTAGATAAAGAGTTCCCACGGTACCCGGCATTTCTGTTATTTGTGCGAGTGACTTGTCCGTTTCCCGAGCTTTCGCGTTAAATCTTGAATGAACATCGTGAACTACACGTGACACAAATGATGTAACTTTTTTTTTCACACACTATATATATCCTCCCTTGGTTGAATTGGCTCATTTGGAGACATATTTTACTGTGTATGTGGGGGACACAGGTGGACTGAGCACAGTACCTCGGTCTTACTGTGTGTGGGAGAGGGGGAGAAAGAGACGTACACTCACAGAGGCAGAGTCTCTCAGCCTGTGTAAGAGGGAGGGAAAGAGAGAGAGAGGCACACACAAGGTGGATGTGAAATCTCACCTGCCTGTTTCAGTGACAGACACCCGCCGCCAGTAAATGAAGACACCCCCATCTGTCTCCCCCTCCTCTCCCTCGACTCCCCCACCTTTCCCTCCCAACTCCAGTCCCGTCCCGACCCCCTGGGAAACTGAATAGAGCAACAATATAGATATAGAAACTGAAACAATATAGAAACTGAATAGCGCAACATGGCAAAAACATCTCTGACACGCTTTACCCCCTTTCTTTGAGATTTTCTGGGAGCCATCTCTGCAAGTGTTCCTGTTAAAAAGATTATCCAACAATGACAATTAGGTGGGACGTCCTCGAAGGACACATGTTCCCTTGTCGATATTTTTACTCACCTTCTGTCCCCTCTGTCCAGCTTCCGGGTTTACCGTTCGCAGGAGTTCCCACGCGCTATATCTCTAAAATCTGAAGTTAGGTAATGTCTAAAGGAACTGCAGACGCTGGTTAATGCTGGTTAATACGCACAGAAGGACACAAAATGTTGGTGTAACTCAGCAGGTAAGTCAGATCTGGGAAGAAAAACATAAAAAGCTGGAGTAAGTCAGCGGGTCAGGCAGCATCTCTGGAGAAAAAGAATAGGTGACGATTCGAATCGGAGCCCTTCTTCTGACAGCCTAATCGGAATTGAGTCTGAAGATGTGTCTCGTCCCGAAACAACAGCTTTTTTTCTCCAGAGATGCTGCTTGACTCGCTGAGTTACTCCAGCTTTTTGTGTCTGTCTTCGGTTTAAACCAGCATGTGCAGTTCACTTCTTACACGGGTCTCTGGAGAACATTGATTGGTAGCGTTCCGGACCCCTGGACCCGAGGATTCCGACCTGTATCTCTCAAAGAAGTACATGTGAAAAATTTCTCACGGACCATAAAAATGCGTAACCTTTCAGTAAAGTCCCTTTTAAAGTCCCTTTTAAAGATTATAGTTATTTTCTTGAATCTCGTTAACATAACTCATGAATAAGTTGATGTCCATATGCGGATGCAAATCTTTATTTTTATTTATTTTTTAAATTCAATCCCACAGAAGATAATTTTTACTCACCTTCTGTCCCCTCTGTCCAGCTTCCGGGTTCACCGTTCGCAGGAGTTCCCACGGTACCCGCAAGAGTTATTACGGATATCGCACTGGCCACTACGTTCATATAATGTTGCAATGCTCAACCACAAGTGTACAAGTCACTCTTGGAGAAATTCAAACTTTCTTGAATTTTCTCCCGAGTGACCAAGTTACACGATGACCTGCCGTTAGCGCTACGGTGGTCCACGGTGGTCCACGAATGCCGTACTGTTATCGCACGAGGTTCCCACGATGTTAAACTCCGGTTAACTCTTGCGTCAAGTCGCCCCGTGAAAAGGCCGCTTAAAGCAAAAGAGATACAAAGTACTGGAGTAATTCAACAGGTCAGACAGCGTCCCTGGAGAACATGAATAGGTGGCGATTTGGGTCTGAAGAAGGTACCTGACCTGAAATGTTCCATGTGTCTCTTCATGACCCTAAAGCACTTTGGGACACTAGTATCTATGAAGCACATTTCGATATTTTACAATAGTAAAAGTGCTTGGTCAATTTATGTTCTCTTAAATCTTTAGCTGAAGAAGGGTCTCGACCCGAAATGCCCCCCATTCCTTCTCTCCAGAGATTCTATCTGTCCCGCTGAGTTACTCCAGCATTTTGTGTCTACCAGCTAAAACTAATATTGGTCAGCATAAAACTTAAGGAGTATTGTTGAATTAAGGATTCCAGTTGCACACTGAAAAATGAAATCATTCTTAATGTAAAAAGCTTTGCAATGTGAAACTAATCTCTTTGGCAATTATGCAGATGTATTGATTGGACAGCTAACAAAAGGATAACATCTAATGTTTGTAAATAAATAAATCCATAGATGCTGAGAATGAAAAAAAAAAGCAGAATATGATGCAAACACTCAGCAGATCAGACAACATCTGTGGATAGAGAAAGAGAGTTAAAGGCCCTTCATCAGAGGTGAGAAAGTTGCAAAGATAGTGGAAAGTTGATGGATAGGAGAAAGAGTATATTTTTGATGCAGTTGGGTCAGGGTTGCCATGGTGATGAGCTGTTGATGAAGCCAGAAAATTAATAAATGGAAAAAAAAGGGTGGAAAATTCAAAAGTTATGAAATCAAGTCAGAGCTGTAAAAAATGCTCAGCAGATCAGGAGGTATCAGTGGGGAGTGACCAATTAAGTTAATATCACAGATGGATAACATCTTACAGCAGAACAGCTCAGTTGCCTAACTTGCCCACACCAACCAACATGTCCCATGTACTCTAGTCCCACCTGCCTGCATTTGGACTATATCCTCCTAAACCTATTCTATACATGTATTGTCTAAATGTTTCTTAAAAGTTGCAATGGTGCCTGCCTCAACTACCTCCTTCGGCAGCTCATTCCATACACCCATTTACCCGTCATTTTTGTGTCAGAAGTTATCTGATATTATTTAGTTCAATATTAAATATTGAAGGTTATATCAAGTCCAGGCGACAGATGAGATGCTGGTCTTCAGCTGACATTGGACCTCCCTGCAGCTGTACAGGAAACAACAGACAGATGGATAAGTGTGGAAA
Organism: Amblyraja radiata; assembly: GCF_010909765.2. Classification (NCBI taxonomy): domain Eukaryota; kingdom Metazoa; phylum Chordata; class Chondrichthyes; order Rajiformes; family Rajidae; genus Amblyraja; species Amblyraja radiata. The sequence goes on along the minus strand of NC_045966.1, from coordinate 35,648,346 downwards.
CAGGATGGAGACTTGAAGTGACTTGACAGGCAACTGGAAGCTTAGGATTGTCCCTGCAGACTAAACAAACATGCTCCACAAAGTGATCATCCAGTCCAATGGTTTCTTGGTTTTAGGAATGAATAGTTCAGGAAGGTAAACACAAGACCATCACGAAAACATTCAAGATAAATTTTAATGCAGATAAATAAATGAAGTTTAAATATTTCAAACAATCACCAGTACAATTTTTATACTTGTCGTCTCTAACCCAATGTAACAAGATATTAATTAATATGAGGTGTTCTCTGATTTTAGTGTTACAACGGTACAATGCAAAACTGAAATTGCCTGCTCTAGGAGGCGCTGTCCTGTACGGCTGCCTGTCCTGCAGCTGTCCGTTTTTTTCACTTCTTTTTTATTATTTTTAGTACGTTAAAGTGTGTAGTCGGGGGGTCTAATCTTTTTATGTGTGGGGGGTGGTGGGGGGGAAAGGGGAAACTGCTTTTTCAAGTCCCTACCTGGTCGGAGAGGCTGCCTTCCTCCATGCAGCACCTTCGACCTGTCCTCGCGGCCTACCAGCGGGTCCTGGAGCGACGTTTCCTGAGGGGACCTGGCCAGAACCTCGGCTTTGGCGGTGGCACAGCGCTGGAGTGCTATTGCGGAGCGGGCGATGCCTTTCCTGGGTCGCCACGCTGGAACTCCAGTATGCTGGGACCGCCGATGAAAACATTGTGGAGCCGCGGTTCTGTGGAGCAGCCAGCTGCGGCGCTGAACTTTACATCCCGGAGCCTGGGATCTCTCGCCGAGATCGCCAGTGTGTGGAGCTCCGTCAAACGCGGTCTGTTGGCTTGGAAGCCGCGGTCTCCGGTAAGAAGGCGGCCGTTCCTGGCACCCCAAGCCGCTGAGGGTTCTCCCGACGCCGGAGCACCATCACCCGGCGAGAACATCGGGCGCCGTGGCGGCGACTGTGGAGGCCTCAATAGGCCCGACTCTGGGTGGACAAGAGGATGGGGACTGGACTTTGTGCCTTCCCCCACAGTGGGAACCACTGTGGGGGGATGTTTTTGTGTTTTGGTGTTGAACTTCTTGAATGCTATGTTGTATTTTTATTAGTGTGCTGCAAGGACATCTGAATTTCCCCTGAATAAGGGGATTAATAAAGTAAATCTAAATCTAAATCTAAGTTGGAAAACGACACCTCCTTACTGAGACTCTGTTCACCAATTTAACAAGTCCTGTCTGATAACCATCCTATGGAAAAGATAACTGAGCAAATGATAGAGGGTTTTTGATGGTGGACAGCCATTCCTGACTCATGACTGAGAAACACAATATTTTACAGGATGAGGCCACAACGCTGATTTTGAAAAAAAGAGATCACAAATCATTTTGGTCCAAAGTGAATTGGGTATTGGGTATATGGGACCACAAACAAGTTTTTAAACCTCTGCTTGCTCTGCAGCTGCACGTTGTAAAAGGCTCTCCCAATCTGGTCTCTTTGCTCAGATTTATGTTACAGCTCTCCTTCCACTGCCACACCACCCATTTCCACATGGTATCAACCACACAAACCACGAGCCACACCACCTTCATCCCATCCCAATCACACAGCAAGTGAACTCTGAAGACCATTTTGCCTCCTCTCTAAATCCCATGCACTAATCCCAAGCCTCCATCCATCTGCCCTAAACCCTACTCAATCCCAACCAAAGGGTCCCTTCTTCCATTATCCTAAAATTTCAACTTTAGACACTGCTCATCACCCACTCCTACCCCAAATGGTGAGAGCAAACCACAGGCTCCCTTCTCAGCTAATCAAAAGTGCTCATCATCCTTGCAAGCCCTACACCCAAACACAGGTCCCACACTCACCAAAACCCCTAAACTCAACTGTACTTCCAACTCAACCTTTCTCCTCCCTCTGCCGGCCACTCTCCCCACCATCAACCTAACCTTACCTGTTTTTCTCTGTGGACTCTGGATTGGATAGGCCATGCACCAACTGTGTTGCTAGAGCCATTCATTATGGAAGATTTTTTACTGGCAAAGTTTTTGATTAATATAAAATATTTACAGTGCATTAATTAGCCTTTTTGATCAACTTTATCTGTATTGGTATGTGAGCATCTTCCTCTCCTTCTTCACCCAATTCCGTTAATTTCTACTTCTAATCCTTTATTCTTTATGCATTTACCCGGCTTCCCTTATCTGCATCTCAGTTACCAATGGGTGACATATACTGACTATATTATAGGGTAAGAAACGTATCCTGAATTTTTACTAGATTTATTAATGCCTACATCATTTTGAGTTCTAGTATTATTTGCAAATAGCTTCTTGGTAACGGAGAACCAAATAGTGGTTTGATATTTCAGAGGGATTGACATGGATTGGAGTTCAGTCTTACAGATCATGTGTTTGCTAAATATTATTGACATACTGTAAGTGATCTTTGTCCAGCTTGATAATACTTGATTTGTTTGTTTTGAAGTTGACCGCTATTATTTTAATATTAGTATGTAATAATTTTGTGTGAACACATATAACAATCCACATTGAACAATAATGGCACTGGGTTGAATCATAGACTCTTTATTGAAGGTCAGAACTCATTGCAGCGAATGTAGACTTACCTGGAGGGAACCTGTTTGTGAGCTACATATTATATATTCCTGGCCACAGTTTACATCCACTTAAGATTCTTTCAGGTCACATCTGATTTGTTGGCACGGTTCCCTTAAAGGTGAAATAGGACAGACTGCAATTGATTTGCCTTTCTTTGCTTTCAATACCCAAAGGGATAATTTGACATAATTTCCAACACCCAGTAGATTTGGATTTATCGTGAAGGTTTTAAATAGCAAATCCTCCCTGAATATGTAATGTCCTCCAGCAGTATTATTTTCAGCCGAGTGGCCTCTATACAGAACTGTCAAGCCTCACTTCCCTTTAGTAATGATTAGATATTTTTGTAAAAAAAAAATCTTTTTACATCACTATCGGTTAGCTTCATTGAACACTTTTTAAAAAACCACTCCACGTTCTAAAATAGGCAAATAGTAATTGTGTCGTTTTTGATTCAAGTTTGTTGTTTAGGAACATTGCTCCCTTTCCATATATTGCACAATGCTTGAAAGCGACATTTTCAAAGCATCCATGCTTATCATCTTGGGTTGATTTTAATACTCGTGTAATTGTTTTTTGGATTTTATGCCTCTCTGATACCCTTGAGTTTTACCATGTCCTTGTAGCTAATTTATCTTTTCTCAAAAGTAAATTGATTTTATTGGTTGGTATTCAAAATATTAAAAATCATTCAATAGATGATTATGCATGCAGCTATTTCAAACATGACAGACGCTATTTCACATCACAGTTTTGTCCTGGGACTACATGTTCACTTTCTCATGTAATTTAATGTCCAATCCTGCATGCACAAACATCTGACTGAAATAATATCACGTTACCATATTCAGGAATATTTGCTGTGGTTTATATTTATTCTATAGAAGTAAACACTGCGCCATAAATACACCCATGCAATTTTATATTCTGTATACAAATAGCAGATGCCAAATTCAACAAGAGGTGTACCCGTATGATTATTGGCAGAAACTGAGAATTGGAGTGCAATGCCCATGCCAGGGACAGGCTTTCAGGCATGAAGGAAATAGGGAACCCAATGACTGTTCAAAAGTTTCAAGATTGTCTGCTCTTCTCCCAGCCCTGCCTTCATTCTGGAATACAGTCCCAGGAATATGAGGACTCCATTAGACTTCAATCTATTCTGAACACTGTCCATATCAATCACATTACTTTTATTTATTTTTATGATCAAGTGACCAAACTCAGATTCAGAATAGTTATTGTCATATCAGCAGGATGCAATGACATTCCATGTTTGCATGAAGCTCATCAAGTGCACAATATACATGATAATCACAGATACAGCCATAAATGCAATGACTAATTCAAAATGGCAGAATGGTGCAAAAATAGGGGTGGCACAATGGCACAGTGGTAGAGCTGCTGCCTCACAGCGCCAGGGAACTAGGTTTGATCCTGTTTATAGGTGCTGTCTGTGCAGAGTTTGTATGTTCTTGTTATAACCCCATGGGTTTTTCCCCGCTGCTCCAGTTTCTTCCCACAATCCAATGACTTGCAGGTTTGTAGGTCAGTTGGCTTCTGTATATTGTCCCTAGTGTGCAGGGTGTGAAAGTGGGACTAACATAGAACTAGTGTACAGGTGATAGATGGTTGGCGTGGACTCGGTGGGCCGAAGGCCGTGTTTCCACACTGTATCTTAAATTCTGAATTCCAACTTTTTAATTGCAGTGCAATCTGAAGTAGTGTAAAAATAGTTTAATTTTTTGATCTCAGAAGATTATTATGTACAGGATTCACAATGACTTGATCAAATAGATTTGGAACTTATTTAGTCATAGAAAGCAAAGGGTTGTGGTGGAAGCTAGTTATTCTGGCTGCAGGTCTGTGACCAGTGGAGTGCTGCAGGGATCTCGGGATGTTTCACAGAGGAAGAGGACTTAACTTTCTGGTGCCTTTCCCCCGCAGTGGAAATGTTTTGATTCTGCTGTGGGGGGATGTTTGTGTTGAACCCTGTAATATGTTGTGTCCATTTTTATTCTTTTTTTTTTTTTTTAAACCTTTTTCTATGGTTTGCAATGGAACTTATTATTATTTAAATTATGTAAAGCGCTTTGGGGTCAATGCAAATTGGCTTAAAATGCGCTATATAAATAAAGTTTACTTACTTACTTACTTACTTTGTTGGGACATCTGCCGTTGTGTTATATATATACATGAACAAGATCTAAATGTAGATGATGAGTAAGTTTGCTGACAACCCCAAAATTGGAGGAGTTGCAGACAGTGAGGAAAGATGTCAGAAGATACATTGGAATAAAGATCAGTTGCATGAAAATGGGTGGAGAAAGGGCAGATGGAGTTTAATAGCAAGACCATGAACTGCATTGATGTGCAGAGGAACCTTGCAGTCCTAGTTCATAGCTCACTGAAGGCGGAAGCACACATAGGGTGGTAAAGAAGGCATAGGGTATACTTGCCTTAATTGCTGGGGTATTGAACTTAAGAGTTAGGAAGTCTTGATGCAACTCTATAGGATTTTGGTTAGGCCACATTTGAAGTATTGTGTGCAATTTTGGTCGCCCCATTACAAAAAATATGTGGTAGCTTTGGAGAGGGTGCAGAGGAGGTCAACCAAAATGAAGCCTGAATTAGAGGGTTTCAGCCACAGGAGAAGTTGGTTAGAGCTGGATTGTTTTCTCTGGAACTTTGGAGGTTGAGGGGAGACTTGATAGAGGTATATACAGTTATGAGGGTCAATGAAAGGATAGATGGTCAGAACCTTTTTCCCAGGGTGGAAATATTCAACACAAGTGGGCATAGCTTTAAGGTGAGAGGGGGGAAAGTATAATGGAGATGAGTGGGGGAAGTTTTTTACCCAGAGGGTGAGGGGGGGGGAGGGGGCTGGGGCTAGAGTGCATTGCCAGGGGTGGTAGTGATGTAGATACATTAGTTGTGTTTAAGAAGCTTTTAGATAGGCACATGGAGTTGCAGGGAATGGAGGGATATGGATCACTTCCAGGCAGATGAGATCAGTTCAGCTGGGCATCATGTACAACACAAGCATCGTGGGCCAAAGGGCTTATTCCTGTGCTGTAATTTTCTATGTTCTAAAGATAGTTTCAATGATTTAAATGCCTGAGCTATAGGGAGAGGCCGGGCAGGTTAGGTTTAAGGTGAGATTTAATAGGCACGAGGGGCCAAGCTTTCACTCAGAGTGTGGTGGGTATATGGAACGAGCTGCCAGAGGAAGTAGTTGAGGCACCTACTTTAACAACATCTAAAAGACAGTTGGACAGGTACATGTATAGGAAATGTTTAGAGGGATATGGGCACATGATCTAAACCACTCCACTCTCTGCATATCCATGTGCCCATCTCAAAGCCTCTTATGTTCCACCATCTTATCTGCCTCCACCAACTTCCCCGGAAGCACATTCCAAGCACCCACCACGTTCTGTGTAAGAAAAAAGCCCCATACATTTCCTTTAATCTTTGCCTCTCTTAAAGCAATGTCCTCTAGTCTTTGATATTTCTACCATGGATAAAAGGTTCCAACTATTCTCATAATTTTATATACTTCTATCAACTTTCCCCTCAACATCAGACACTTCATAGAAAACAAGAGAGAATTCAGAGGCAAGCATGGTATATGCCCCCTTTACCACATTACCTCGTGTGTTCCCATTTTCAGGACAATATGGACTTGGACCCGAAAATCCCCAGTACACCAATGGTGTTAAATGTCTTGGCATTAACTGTACAATTTGTGTTATATTCAACCTCCCAAAATGCAACCCTTCCCACTTGCTTGGATTAAACTCCATATGCCATTTCTCTGCCCATTTCTGAGGCTGGTCTAAAACCTACTGTATATTTTAACAGCCTTCCTCACTCCATCAGTTTTGGTGTAATCTATACATTTTCTAACCAACCCATCTACATTTACATCCAGGTCATTTATATATATCACAAACAACTCGTGTCACCAAAAGTACTCGTGTTTGAGTAAGGGTGGGGGAGACAGCCTACCTGGGGGCAGCGACAGCGGCCGGGCCTCTGGCACAGAGACCGGTCCTGTTGCTCAGAAGGGTAAGGAAAAGAAGAGGAGGGCAATTGTAATAGGGGACTCTATAGTCAGGGGGTCGGATAGGCGATTCTGTGGACGCAGACAGGAGTCCCGAATGGTAGTTTGCCTCCCTGGTGCCAGGGTCAGGGATGTGTCTGAACGTGTCCAAGAAATCCTGAAATGGGAGGGAGAGGAGCCTGAGGTTGTGGTACATATAGGTACCAACGACATAGGTAAAAAAAGAGAAGAGGTCCTGAAAGAAGAATTTAGGGAGTTAGGTAGAGAGTTAAGGAGAAGGACTGGAAAGGTAACACTCTCAGGATTACTGCCTGTGCCACGCGACAGTGAGAGTAGGAATGGAGCGAGGTGGAGGATAAATGCGTGGATGAGAGACTGGTGCAGTGGGTATGGATTCAAGTTTCTGGATCATTGGGACCTCTTTTGGGGAAGGTGTGACCTGTACAGAAAGGACGGGTTGCACTTGAACTCGAGGGGGACCAATATCCTGGCGGGGAGATTTGCAAAGGCTACTGGGGAGACTTTAAACTAGTATGGTTGGGGGGAGGGACTCAAATTGGGAAAGCTAGCAGTCAGTGTGTGAAGCAGGGGGCAGAGAATGGTAGCACTCTGACCCAAAATGTAGGGGAGAGAGAAGAAAAAGAAAATAATCAGAGAATAAGAGAGGGTGGGTTTCTTAAATGTGTATATTTTAATGCTAGGAGCATTGCAAGAAAAGTGGATGAACTTAGAGCCTGGTTTGACACCTGGAAGTATGATGTTGTGGCGATCAGTGAAACATGGTTGCAGGAGGGCTGTGATTGGAAACTAAATATTCCAGGATTTCATTGCTTCAGGTGTGATAGAATTGGAGGGGCAAGAGGTGGAGGTGTTGCATTGCTTATCAGGGAAGATATTACAGCAGTGCTTTGGCAGGATAGATTAGAGGGCTCGTCTAGGGAGGCTATTTGGGTGGAACTGAGAAATGGGAAAGGGGTAGCAACACTTATAGGGGTGTATTATAGACCGCCAAATGGGGAGCGAGAATTGGAAGAGCAAATATGTAAGGAGATTGCAGATATTAGTAGTAAGCACAAGGTAGTGATTGTGGGAGATTTCAATTTTCCACACATAGACTGGGAAACACATTCTGTAAATGGGCTGGATGGGTTGGAGTTTGTAAAATGTGTGCAGGATAGTTTTTTGCAACAATACATAGAAGTACCTACTAGAGAAGGGGCGGTGCTGGACCTCCTGTTAGGAAATGAGATGGGTCAGGTGGCAGAGGTATGTGTTGGGGAACAGTTCGGGTCCAGTGATCACAATACCATTAGTTTCAATATAATTATGGAGAGGGACAAAACTGGACCTAGGGTTGAGATTTTTGATTGGAGAAAGGCTAACTTTGAGGAGATGCGAAAGGATTTAAAAGGAGTAAATTGGGACAGTTTGTTTTATGGGAAAGATGTGGAAGAGAAATGGAGTACATTTAAAGGTGAAATTTTAAGAGTACAGAATCTTTATGTCCCTGTTCGGTTGAAAGGAAATCGTAAAAATTGTAAAGAGCCATGGTTTTCAAGGGAAATTGGACACTTGGTTCGGAAAAAGAGGGAGATCTACAATAGTTATAGGCAGCATGGAGTAAATGAGGTGCTTGAGAAGTATAAAGAATGTAAAAAGAATCTTAAGAAAGAAATTAGAAAAGCTAAAAGAAGATATGAGGTTGCTTTGGCAAGTAAGGTAAAAGTAAATCCGAAGGGTTTCTACCGCTATATTAATAGCAAAAGGATAACGAGGGATAAAATTGGTCCATTAGAGAGTCAGAGTGGCCAACTATCTGCAGAGCCAAAAGAGATGGGGGAGATATTGAACAGTTTCTTTTCTTCGGTATTCACCAAGGAGAAGGATATTGAATTATGTGAGGTAAGGGAAACAAGTAGAGTAGCTATGGAAACTATGAGGATCAAAGAAGAGGAAGTACTGACACTTTTGAGAAATATAAAAGTGGATAAGTCTCCAGGTCCGGACAGGATATTCCCTAGGACATTGAGGGAAGTTAGTGTAGAAATAGCAGGGGCTATGGCAGAAATATTTCAAATGTCATTAGAAACGGGAATAGTGCCGGAGGATTGGCGTACTGCGCATGTTGTTCCATTGTTTAAAAAGGGGTCTAAGAGTAAACCTAGCAATTATAGACCTGTTAGTTTGACGTCAGTGGTGGGCAAATTAATGGAAAGAATACTTAGAGATAATATATATAAGCATCTGGATAAACAGGGTCTGATTAGGAACAGTCAACATGGATTTGTGCCTGGAAGGTCATGTTTAACTAATCTTCTTGAATTTTTTGAAGATGTTACTCGGGAAATTGATGAGGGTAAAGCAGTGGATGTTGTGTATATGGACTTCAGTAAGGCCTTTGACAAGGTTCCTCATGGAAGGTTGGTTAAGAAGGTTCAATGGTTGGGTATTAATGGTGGAGTAGCAAGATGGATTCAACAGTGGCTGAATGGGAGATGCCAGAGAGTAATGGTGGATGGTTGTTTGTCAGGTTGGAGGCCAGTGACGAGTGGGGTGCCACAGGGATCTGTGTTGGGTCCACTGTTGTTTGTCATGTACATCAATGATCTGGACGATGGCGTGGTAAATTGGATTAGTAAGTATGCAGATGATACTAAGATAGGTGGGGTTGCGGGTAATGAAGTAGAGTTTCAAAGTCTACAGAGAGATTTATGCCAGTTGGAAGAGTGGGCTGAAAGATGGCAGATGGAGTTTAATGCTGATAAGTGTGAGGTGCTACATCTTGGCAGGACAAATCAAAATAGGACGTACATGGTAAATGGTAGGGAATTGAAGAATGTAGGTGAACAGAGGGATCTGGGAATAACTGTGCACAGTTCCCTGAAAGTGGAATCTCATGTAGATAGGGTGGTAAAGAAAGCTTTTGGTGTGCTGGCCTTTATAAATCAGAGCATTGAGTATAGAAGTTGGGATGTAATGTTAAAATTGTACAAGGCATTGGTGAGGCCAATTCTGGAGTATGGTGTACAATTTTGGTCGCCTAATTATAGGAAGGATGTCAACAAAATAGAGAGAGTACAGAGGAGATTTACTAGAATGTTGCCTGGGTTTCAGCAACTAAGTTACAGAGAAAGGTTGAACAAGTTAGGGCTTTATTATTTGGAGCGCAGAAGGTTAAGGGGGGACTTGATAGAGGTTTTTAAAATGATGAGAGGGATAGACAGAGTTGACGTGGAAAAGCTTTTCCCACTGAGAGTAGGGAAGATTCAAACAAGGGGACATGACTTGAGAATTAAGGGACTGAAGTTTAGGGGTAACATGAGGGGGAACTTCTTTACTCAGAGAGTGGTAGCTGTGTGGAATGAGCTTCCAGTGAAGGTGGTGGAGGCAGGTTCGTTTTTATAATTTAAAAATAAATTGGATAGTTATATGGATGGGAAAGGAATGGAGGGTTATGGTCTGAGCGCAGGTATATGGGACTAGGGGAGATTATGTGTTCGGCACGGACTAGAAGGGTCGAGATGGCCTGTTTCCGTGCTGTAATTGTTATATGGTTATATGGTTATATGGTAACAGTGATCCAAGCACAGATCTCAGCAGAACCCCACTGGTCACAGACCTCGAGCAAGAATAATACTCTTCCACCACATCCTCGCAAACTGTCTACATTCCCCTACATTATACATTCTTTCTGTTGTACGCTGAGCAGAATTGAAGAGTGTAACTGTGGCCGACCAATAATTAATTGAAGAACTGAAGAATTAATTGAACGTCCGAAGAAGGGTTCTGACCTGAAACACCACTTATTCCTTTTCTCCAGAGATGTTGCCTGACCTGCTGAGGTACTCCAGCATCTGCGTCTATCTTCAGTATAAACCAGCATTTGCAGTTCCTTCCTACATAAGATTTAATTTGATGTTCAAATCTCCTCCAGGCTGGCGAACATCCTCCTTGTATTTGTATTCTGAACTGAGGCAAAATTATCTTTTGATTATTTTATTAGTTAATCCTCCCCTGCAAGGTCTACCTTGGACAAATATTAGAAAGTCATAGAAGCATAGGAAAATGATTTGTAAGACTTAAAAATATATTATGAAACTGGATGATTACTCCAATCCTTATTTGCTTCATGTTTAATTATGCTGTGACATACATATCTTACAAACTCTATATCTAACAAACTCCATAAACAGTATTAATTACCTCTACAGAATAAAATTCCTAATTAATTTCCTTGGTATTTTTTTAATTGCGATATTAATAAGCTGAACAATTAAACCAACAGTTTCAAACCAAGGACAGGCTCACAATTGGGTTTTGTTAAAATATAATTATGAACCCTGATTCAAAATGCTGAAATGTGTTTTCTTCTGGGCCCATTTACGCGAGTCAATACACATTGAAAGGAAAAGGCCCAAGAATTAGCAGAAATTAATCTTTGAGAATCATCTTCATCCTTGGACCCAGCTAATCCTTGCTGTCAGACACCCACCGATGATTCGATCAGGAGAAATATCTCTTCCAAGTCTCATGTCCCACCACAATATAGGGTGGGGCCACTGATCAGGCAATTCATGTGGTGATGTTTTTGAGTTACCTTTACTTAAGTGGCCTCAGTGGTCGGAGAGAAATCCACACCAGGAAAAGCATACGATGATGAGGGGACCTTCAGCAGATGTTCTGTCTCTTATTACCATATTCCACAGATTAACACATGGATGCTGTTTTGTACCCCAAAGCTTCAGAGGTAATCTATGACAAAATTGCAGGGAATAAGAAGGAATAACCATTCTGCCAAATTTGTTGCTTTTCCACTCAGCCTCATCAATTCGTGCAATTTTGCAAATGAAAGCATTGTGTCATGAAAAATAAGACAAAATGGGCAATCACTTTGTGCGACAGGTTTTATGTGCAATGAGGTATACAAGATCTATGTCTTAAAATTTGTTGGAACTGAGAGCAGCTAGAATTTTTTAATAATGTGAACAAGCAAATTGTATCTTAATTTTGTCATTCTGAAATAACTTTGATATGCTTTATGCACAGTTGTGTGATGGCGAGCACTGTAAACACAATTACATGTACTGTCAAAGTCTGTAGCAATTGTAATAATTAAATGCCTTGATAACGTCCTGCATCTGAAGGGCATAAGAAACAGGAATATAATTACTAACCATCCACTCTCTAGAACCTTTCATGATATTTAATATACAATACGTGAGCTTGTCCTTCGATTTTGTTTTTGGCTTCAAAATATGCTAAATGTTAATACAGGTGCACAACCTTTTATCCGGAGTTCCGGAAACCGAAAAGCTCCGAAAACCGGACATTTTTTCCAGGATGTCGTCTGCACACCAAAGCTCGCGTTTGGCGCCAAACTTGACCCGAAACGACCCACGGTCAACCCAGGTCTGTACTACTGTAGCGGCTGCCTCCTCCCCGGAGACCGGGGAGACATTTAAACATCTGTAAATCATTGCTTAAATGTTAGTCAGTTAGTTTGGAGGGCTTTTATGTGAAGTGGGGGGGGGGGGGGTGAAGGGGGAAACTTTAATTCTTAGTCCCCTACCTGGTCGGAGAGGCGGGGAGCGGGCAATGCCTTACCGGGTCGCCGTGCAGTAAGCTCCGGAGCGCAGTGGCCGCCGACTCCCAACATCGCGGAGCTGGGGCTGCAGGCGTCCGGCCGCAGGCGGTGCCGGTTGTAGCTCCGACCCCGGCAACTCTACCACTGGCTGCGCGGTGCTCCAAATCCAGCGCCGCCCGCGGCCGGACGCCCGCAGCCCCAGCTCCGCGATGTTGGGAGTCGGCGGCTACAGCGTTCCAGAGCTTACCGCACGGCGACCCGGTAAGGCATTGCCCGCTCCCCGCTGGTATCCCAGCGCTGTGGCCGCCGTCTCCCAACATCGCGGAGCTGGGGCCACGGGCGGCGCTGGATTTGGAGCGCCGCGCAGCCAGGGGTAGAGTTCGCCGGGGTCGGAGCTCCAGCCGGCGCCGCCCGCGGCCGGACGCCCGCAGCCCCAGCTCCGCGATGTTGGGAGTCGGCGGCCACAGCGCTCCGGAGCTTACTGCACGGCGACCCGGTAAGGCATTGCCCGCTCCCCGCCTCTCCAACCAGGTAGGGGACTAAGAATTAAAGTTTCCCCCTTCACCCCCCCCACCACATAAAATCCCTCCAAACTAACTGACTAACATTTAAGCAATGATTTACAATGATTCCCTGGTCTCCGGGGAGGAGCCCGCGCTACCTACCTAATCTACGCTAAAAATCTTCCATTCTGAAATCCGAAAAATTCCGAAATCCGAGAAGTGTCTGGTCCCAAGGCTTTTGGATAAAAGGTTGTGTACCTGTATTTACATATGAAATACATGTTCAGCATGCTGATAACTATTTTTTCCATGTGTCACTTTTATGTCAGATTTGTACATAGGTTTTCTCATGCACAGTGTATGGAATTAACTAAACCTGTTAATCAATTTGTGAATTTGTTTTCTTCCTTGTAGCTTAATGGCCAAACTGGGAAAGAGAAAGTTCATTTTCCTCAACACTTCATCCAACAGTAATAATATTGCAAAATTGCACCTGCGATCATTTATTATTGCATATCACGAGGTCTGATCATGAGAAATAGAAATGTTTGGTTCTATAATGCATACAGAAACTACAAAATGTTCAGGGCACATTAGAATATTTCTAGTTAGGGTGGTACTTAGATATTTGATCTAGGTATATGACAGAGACTCTTTATTGTTGTGTCTTATTACCTTCAGGCATAAATATGTAGGAATGGCAGCATGGTATACTGCATGTCATCAGCTCAAGCTAGAAAGGTCTTCTGCAGTAAATGTAAATTAGAGTAGTAATGGAAAATATTCACATAATAAATAAGGAATGGATGCTATGTAACTGGATAAACAGTAAAAGTTTAAATGAGAAAAGAGTAACGGTATTGTTATTATACCTCTTAATATATACATTGCATCAGAATTTATAAAAGAAGGCAGTAATACGTAATTAAAGGAGAAAGTTGTAATTGGACTTGTTCAAGTTCAAGTTTTCATTTATTGTCACTTAACCGATTAAGGTACAGTGAAATTTGAGTTCCCATACAGCCATACCAAGTGAAAAGAACACAATACACACATAAAATAAAATTTAACATAAACAATAAAATTCAGTCATCTTCCTCCTTTGTTCACCCGACGGCCTTTGAACCCTCCGCAGTCGCAGCTACAGACGGTCCTCGCGTCGGGATGATTCAAACTCCGACATCGGGATGGATCAGAACACTCCGCAGCAAGGAGTTCCCGATCCACGGTGTTAAAGTCCAAAAGCCCCACGGTTGGAGCTGTTCCACAGGCGATCCTCGGCAAAGGATCGCAGCTCCATGATGTTAAAGTCTGCGCCGCGCCTGCTTGAAGCTCCAGGCAAGGTCTCCAGGAAAAGCCGCACCAATCCAATGGTTAGGCCGCAGGGGCAGAGGTGAGACTCTGAGAAAGTCGCATCTCCGTCGAGGTAAGTGACTGAAAAAAAGTTTCCCCCTATTCCTCCCCCCCCCCCCCTCTCGCCCACTTAAACTAACCTAGAAACATTGAAACACACATTTAAAACATACTTAAAATAATAAAAGCAGAGAAGGAACGTGACAGACTGCTGGCGAGGCAGCCACTGCTGGCACGACCCGGAAACCTGTGACGAACATATTGAGATTATTGATGTTAACGGTCATGAAAGAGACATATGTACACACCTGGGTGAAATCCTAGCTGATTCTCCTCACCAAGAGGCATGGTGCGCTAGAAGTGGATGAGTCCTAATATGAAGAGGAGACACAGAGTCAGTTCGGCCAGTCAGTTGAACCTTGGTGTCAGAAAATCATTGGAAAAATTCCCAAAACATTGTCTACCATTTCCATCCACGGTTGTTGCCTAACCAATTGAGTCTAGTTTTTTTCGTATTAGGTTTAGAGATACAGTGTGCAAACAGGCCCTGCTGACAAATGATCAAAAATTCAGTATGACTAACGATCAAATTGGCTAACTTTGCTTTCATTGGTTTCAAAAGTTCAGGAAGAGATTTATTTTGAAGTGTGCGCATTGTGTGGGGCTTAGAAAGCATGGACTAGAAAAGGTCATTGGTGAAAAATCAATGATTGTGCCTACCCCAAACACTTTTCCTTTCAACCACAGGAGTTGCAAAACCTGTCCGCAGACCTCCTCCCACACATCCATTCAGGAACATAAACAACTCTACCAGGTGAGACAGAAGTTTCAATACACCTCCTTCAATCTCATCTATTGCATTTGGTACTCTTGGTGTCATCTCCTCTATATGGTGAGACCAAGTTTAATCGAGTCAACTACTTTGCCAAACACTTGCGCTTTATCCACCAGGGCCAGACTTCGCAGCCAGTCACAAGCCACTCTATTTCGCTTCCGATTCCCATTACGGTCTGTTTGACTTTGGCTTCCTCCATATGCAAACTGTAAAAACAGTAACTCATATTGCAACCCAATGGCATGAGCATTGAATTCACCATTGTCAGGTAAACTACCCCTTCTATCTCCTTTTAATCTACTGAGGTCTGCTCATGCACATCTATCTTTTCACTCCCTTGGATTCTATATTTCCCTTTTCCCTGTTCCCATCTACACATCATCCTTCTCGGAATTTCTATATTCCACTCCTCCCTTTCCTATCAGATTCATCCGTCTGTAGCCCTTAGTCTTCTTCACCTATCACCTCCAGTCTTTGGGACTATTTCCACTCTTCCCTTCCCCACCTAACTCATCTGCCAATCAGCACCTCCTTACTTGGATCCATTTATCACCTGCCCCTTACCCTTACCCCTTTCTATTAGCTATCTCCTGCTTACTCCATCTGTTTTACAGAAGAGCTCTGAACCAAAACATTATCTTCCAATTTCCATCCACATTTGTTGCCTAACCCATTGAGTCTTTAATTTTTTTTTTTTAGTTTTAGAGACACAGCGTGGAAACAGTCCCTATGTCCGAGTCCACGGCGACCAATAATCACCCGTATAGTAGTTCACTAGGGGAGCCGCATGATGGCAGCCTCTGCCTACAGTCTGTCTGTTTTTCTATCATTTTTTAATTTTTAGTTTGTTTAAAAAGTATGTTTTGGAGGATTTTTTTAGTATTTCTATGTTGGGGGACGGGGGTAGGGTAAGGGTGAAACCGTTACCCAGTCACTTCCTGGCGAGGATGCGACTATTCTCTGAGTCGCGTCCTCGCCCCCCTCTCACGGCCTACCAACTGGATTGGCGAGGCCTTTCCTGCCGGAGACCGACCAGAGCTTCAGCGGCGGTGCAGCGTTGGATACATCGCGGAGCGGGCGATGCTTTACTTGGATCGTCGTTTGAAGCTCCGGAGTGTTGGGCCAGCTGCTTCAACATCGGGGAGCTGTGGTTTGCGGAGCTCCATGCCGCAGGCGGCGCAGACCAACATCGCGGAGTCCTGCGATCCTTTTCCGAGGGCCGCCAGTGTGAATCTCCGCCCAGCTCGGCTTGTGGACTTCGGGAGCCACGGTCTCCGGTAAGAAGTGGCTGATTCGGAGATCCAAGCCGCTGAGAATGTTCTCCCGTTTTGACGTCGGAGTTTCATCATCCCGGCGAGAGGGCCTGAACATCGGGCTGCCCGTTGCAGCGACCATGGGTGAACAACAGAGGAGGATGACTGAACTTTAGTACCTTCCCTCACAGTGGGAAACTTTGATTCCGCTGTGGGAGGATGTTTATGTTAAAGACTATCGTGTTCTGTGCTCTTTTGTTTATTAAATTTTTTGTTTTATTTTTTTTATTCGTATGGCTGTATGGTGACCACAAATTTCACTGAACCAATTGGTGCATGTGACAATAAATGTCTCTTGTCTCTGGTCTCTTGTCTTGTTCTATCCTACCTGCTAGGGACAATTTACAGAAGCCCCAATTAACCAACAAACCTGCATATGTTTGGAATGTGGGAGGAAACCGGACCACCTGGAGAAAACACCACAGGCAGAATGTGCCAACTCCGTACCCTCAGCACACGTAGTCAGGATCGAACCCAGGTCCCTGGTGCTGTAAGTAAGCAGTTCTACCGATGCGCCACTGTGTTATTGGATAAGTTTACATCGAACATGTGGGAGTTGTTTGAAGAACAATTGATCAAAGTTCAGAACCAGCATGTTCCGCTGGGGAGGAGGAACTTGGATTAAAGAAAATCCCCAAAATTCTTATACCTAAATTTAAAACAAGAGGATAACCAGAAAACAGGTAGGACCACTCAAGAATCAAGAAGGGACCTGATGGAATTTATTCCAGGTTATCAAGAGGGGAGATTGCAGAAGATTTGATGAAGAATGTTGTGTCTTCTCTAGCATACCAGGAAATATGCATTGGGCTGTAGTACTCCTGGTATAAAATCCAATTGGATTTGATGCCCTACAGGAGTCAGGTTATGCTAAACGCAGGAGTCAGATTACTGATCTAACTCCCTATTTATCTTTAATTCTCATGTGAATGTGCACAATGTGAATGTGAATTAAAATATTTTTGCTTTGATACAAAATCACAAGAGTGCAGCTTAAGGCTATCATATTATAACTTTTATTTAGTCTTGTTCAATAGAAGTGTCATGCTTTGCAAAAAAACAAAGGATATATTCTGCTTTCTTTCATGTCTGGCAAAGTAAACAATGGGCCTGGTATGGGCTTAGTATTGAATAAAAGCAGTTTAGTCTTTAATTTGTTGAAAATGTTTAACAACATATTCCAAATCTTAAATCTTTGAGATGATTATGCTTTTTGCAGCAAAATATAACCATACAGTAACTAATTGTTCTGGCTTGTTTAGAGAATACATAAAATGTATTACAGTTTCTGGCAGTTTTTTTCTTCATGTTTACCTTGCCAGCAGCCAAGTATTTGCCATTTCAACTCAAACTAATTTCAAAGCCATTGTTTCTAATGCATTAAGTGTAATGATCATGTTAGGCTATTCATTAGTTGTTTCCAATCCAAACCCATCGTGGATCAATCTTTGTTTTCTGATTAGAAATAAGTTTTATTCAAGGGTCTGGGTTTCAACAACTAAGTCACAGAGAAAGGTTGAATAAGTTAGGTCTTTATTCTCTGGAGCGCAGAAGGTTAAGGGGGGACATGATAGAGGTCTTTAAAATGATGAGAGGGATAGACAGAGTTGATGTGGATCAGCTTTTCCCTTTGAGAAAAGGGAAGATTCAAACAAGAGGACATGACTTCAGAATTAAGGGACAGAAGTTTAGGGGTAACATGAGGGGGAACTTCTTTACTCAGAGAGTGGTAGCGGTGTGGAATGAGCTTCCAGTGGAAGTGGTGGAGGCAGGTTCGTTGGTATCATTTAAAAATAAATTGGATAGGCATATGGATGAGAAGGGAATGGAGGGTTATGGTATGAGTACAGGCAGGTGGGACTAAGGGAAAAAAGTTGTTCGGCACTGACTTGTAGGGCCGAGATGGCCTGTTTCCGTGTTGTAATTGTTATACGGTTATATGGTTAAGACCAAACAATGGAAAGTGGGGTGGGTGGGCAGAGGCATCTTGCCAGGGGATAACAAAGCTTTCTGTGCGTGGGAGCCAAGTTCAATCACAATGTTCACTTCAGAGAAATGCTCTTATTCTGTTTGGTCCTCTTGCCTCTATCAATGTGAATGGCCTTAGCACCAATTATCACTCTAATAACTTGAACCCATCAGAAAAATGTGCCACATCTGAATCATCTGTGTTTTAGTTATTGCCAGTTCACATTATGTACTTGTACAGGTGCACAACCTTATATCCGAAAGCCTTGGGACCAGACACTTTTCGTAATTCGGTATTTGTCGGCCTTCGGAATGGAAATTTTTTAGTGTAGATTTTAATGGCTGGCTCAGTGGTAGAGTGCTCGGCTCATATCCGCAAGGTCGCGAGTTTGCGCCTTGATCCCGGCAGTTCCTCGGTCGCGAGTTTGAGTCTTCAATGTAGTTTTTTCTTGCAGAATAAATGTCTGTATGAAATGCAGTGTGTTGAATGAATTCCTGAATTTGTAAATGTGACCGCAGCATTGAATCACCTCTCGCACTCATGTCACCCTAGCGGGGCTACATGCCCTTAGGCGGCCTAAGGCGACATTTTCACACTCTTATATCCGTGTGCAGCAGAGGCGACGTGCGTTTGGCGCCAAACGTGAGCTTTGGCGTGCCATGTTTAGCGCCAAACGTGAGCTTTGGTGAGCTTTGGTGTGCAGACGACATCCTGGAAAAAATGTCCGGTTTCTTCCAGGTAGGCGATATACCCTCCCGGGCAATATACCCTCCACTTCTCTTTTATGAAGGTGATTTAGTTCCCCTTTCTTCCAGGACCGACCGGAGGTTCCGCTGTCACCTCTGCGGGCCGCCCTCGGTGAACGTCCTGTCTCCCTGTCCCTGGGATAGTAGGGGGCGATCAAACAGCACAATACCCCCCTCCCCCTCCAACTCCAGAGGAATCCGCTCCCCGATGGGCCGCTACGGCGACAAGTGGCAGTTCGCCCACAGCCCGAGCTGCGCGACCCCAAGAACAAGACGTACCTGGAGCGGGGCTGGGTTGGAGTTGCTGATCTGGGATCTCCGTGCTTGCAGTGGGCCTGGGGGTCGGTGTCCCGATGAGGGGGCACAGCTCGGGCTGTGGGCGAACTGCCACTTGTCGCCGTAGCGGCCCATCGGAGAACGGCTTCTGGTGGTCCTGACGTCTCCAGCCAGTTTGCAGTTTTCCTCTGGAGTTGGAACGGGGCTGGGCTGCTGCTGGCTGTGGGTCTCTGGGATCTCCGTGCTTGCAGTGGGCCTGGGGGTCGGTGTCCCGTTGGTCCTAACGTCTCCGATGACTGGCACTGACCTGCTGGCATCGCCGACGTGAAGACAGTGCAAAGCCCCCGCGCCGGTGCAATGGGCGGGGAGCTGGAGAGGGGAGGGAAGGGGTCACACACATGGCCGGGAAGCAGAGGGGTGTAGGTGGGGTGAAACTGAAGGGAGCGACAATCTGCTGCTGCCTGCCCGCTGAGTTAAAACGTTCCCACGCAAGACTCACGATACACTGTGTATCGTGAGTCTACCGTGGGAATTTTTTAACTCAACGGGCAGGCAGCAGCATATAGTCAATTATTAACCCTCCCGCGCAATATACCCTCACCTTCTCTTTTATGAATGGGGATTTAGTTCCCCTTTCTTCGAGGACCGACCGGAGGTTCCGCTGTCACCTCTGCGGGCCGCCCTCGGTGAACGTTTTCAAGGACCTTTCTTCAAGGACCGAAAAAATGTCCGTTATTCGGAGGTTTTCGTTATTTGGATCTTCGGATAAAAGGTTGTGCACCTGGCTTCCAACCCTTATATTGATACATTGGCCAATTGGCATGTCCCACGCAACCAGGTTGCATTGTATATTACAAATACATGTACCCAGCCAATTTCCTGAGAGTCCTAAAATCAGATATAATTTGGGATAAGCTAGTGGAAAAAAAGGTAAAACTTGAAAACTCCTCTGAACACTACAGATGTTTAAAAAAAATCCAGCAACCAGGGCGGAACGGTGGCACAGCGCTAGAGTTGCTGCCTTACAGCGAATGCAGCGCCGTAGACCCGGCTTTGATCCTGACTATGGGTGCTGTCTGTATGGAGTTTGTACGTTCTCCCCGTGACCTGCATGGGTTTTCTCCGGGAGCTTCGGTTTCCTCCCACACTCCAAAGACGTACAGGTTTGTAGGTTAATTGGCTTGGTAAATTGTCCCTAGTGGGTATAGGATAGTGTTAATGTGCGGGATATCGCTGGTCGGCACGGACCCGATAGGCCGAAATGGCTTGTTTCCGCGCTGTATCTCTAAACTAAACTAAACTAAACCTTACTGTCCCAATCCAATGCTTTACATATTTTCCCTCTTGTATGAAGACAAATAATATATTGTTCCAATTTGGTGAAACAAGATATATAAATAAATTAATGGTGCATTCAGACTCACAGTGGAGTAAATTATGTCTGATTTACAGGAACATTTAGAACCATTGGGGCTTTTAAAGAAGTGCTTTGATTGCTCCAAAGATAGACACAAAAAGCTGAAGCATCTCAGCAGAACAGGCAGCATCCCATTCATTCTCTCCAGTATTTGCAGTTCCTTCATACATACTTTGATTTCTCACCTGGAAGTTCAACATTAGGGTGAGGATGTATCAATATGTAGACTACGTTGCCAAAATTGAAATCAGAGAATTGACTGTTCATATCCTCAAATCCAGTTGGAAATATTTTCTAATGAAATAAAATAAGTTTTTGCCATGAATGCCATAAGTGCCTTTTCATGCCTTTTTTTGATGATTTCACCAGGATAATGCCTTTTTCACGATCGAGTGCCTCAATCAGCCTTTTTTTGCCATTTTGCTATAAGGTCGTGCTATTTTCTCCAGTTGTACTGTGATTACAATGACGTTATTAATGTTATTATTAACGTATTAACATAACATAACTTACAAGAAAACTTCCACCACCCGGGCAAAACCGGGGGCGCCACCGTCGGTCGTTCATTCATTCGTGCCGCTGCCCGCTGGTTCAGTTTTCTCCAAGATCTATTTAAGAAAGAACTGCAGATGCTGGAAAAATCAAAGGTAGACAAAATATGCTGGATAAACAGTGGGTGAGGCAGCATCTATGGAGAGAAGGGATAGGCGACGTTTTGGGTTGAGACTCTTCTTCAGACTGTTGTGGGGGGTGGCGGGAAAAAGAAAGGAAGAGGCGGAGACAGTAGGACTAGAAGGAGAGCTGGGAAGGGGAGGGGAGGAGGGAGAAGACAAGGGCTATCTAAAATTAGAGAAGTCAATGTTGAATCCACTGGGGTGTAGGCTACCCAAGCAAAATACCCAAGCTTGTCTCCCCACTACATTTATTGCCGGCTCCAGTCGCAAATCTGAGTTTGAGTGCTTTGTGCAAGGCATTTATTGATGCTGGAATTCCACTGTGGAAGTTGGAAAACAAATCTCTCAGAGGTTTTTTAGAGAAATACACAGAGGAACATATACCAAGTGAGTCATTATGGAAAAATTATGTTGACAGCAACTTCAACATTGCTGTGCAGAAAATTAGAGATGATGCATGCAACAAAATATGGATCCCAATAGGCGAGACAACCGATGCTGTGGGGAGATATGTTGCCAATGTGGTCATCTGTACACTGGAGGCAGGTCAACCATCAAAGGAGTATTTGTTGACATCGGAAGTACTGGAGAAGTCAAACAGCTCAACTATTGCTCAGTTGTTTACATCTTCACTTGTACTTTGGCCAGAAGGTATAAAACAAGAGAATGTACTTCTGTTTGTGACTTAAAGTTTTATTCCCCAAAATGTTGCATTTGACATGCTTAGCTCAAGGACTTCATAAAATTGCCAAGCACAGACGTAGCTTGTTTCCAAATGTCGATCGCCTAGGCAATGTCAAGAAAATCTTCCTCAAAGTACCGTCACGTGTGCAGTTGTTCAAGGAAATAGCACCCGAGATTCCCCTACCTCCTCAGCCCGTTCTGACTAGGTGGGGTACATGGCTCTCTGCTGTACTCTACTATGCTGCAAATTTTGAAAAAATAAAATAAATCGTCAACTGTTTCGAAGAAGAAGAATCTGCTGCAATCAGGATCGTCAGTGAAATCATGCAGAAAAAGTCCCTCCACTGCGATCTTGTGTTTATTGCTTTCAATTTTGCAAACTTCTCACAAGTGAATGAGCTGCCTGGCCCCAGTGACTGAGCTGCCAGGCCACAGTGACTGTGCTGCCAGTCCAAGAATTCATTTGGCCTACAATGTCCATACTCGCCGTCTGAAAACCAGTCCCTTCAACCCACAACACCCATGCTTGCACTCCAGCCCCCCCCCCCCCCCCCCCCCCCTTCCACTGGAATTGGTGGAGAGGTGGAATATTGCATTGGGGGACCAGCCCTCCAATGTGAAGATGGGACCCAATGGGTCCCACTTAGTCTAGTACTACATATTTGGCTTGTCAGAATCCTGAAATACACATAAATATTGAAAAATTAGTTAATAATTAAAAAATACAGTAATCAAAAAACATGCTCATGTAGATACTTTTGATGGTCTTCCCATGATGGACTGGGCTGAGTCCACCACTCTCTGCAAAGGCTTCTTGTACTTTCCATTCATGTGCTTTTTAAATGCCATATCAGGCCATGATGCAATCAATGAGGATACTTTCTACAGTACATTTGTAGAAGATTGTTCAGTGACATCTCTTTAAACTTCTAAAAAAGTAGAGGTGTCTTCTTCGTGATTACATCCATGTGCTGGGCCCAAGACAGGTCATTTCAGGGCCTTCCCAGCTGTTAACTCTCTCCACCACTGACCAATTTTCAGGCAGCATGCAGGAGAAAACTTTTTTATTCTCATACTCGCCTTTTAAATCCAGAAATATCTTGTGGCTATCCATGCTTGTGGACTACTAGTTTGAGCATGAGTGGAAATACTTTCAGTGCACCCATTAATGATGTGAATCAGGTACTTGCAAAATATTTTTTTTAATTGCTTCTAAGATTAATTTTTTATGATCCTGGATGATTCAATATTTTGGGGTTTTGTTGTTGGTGTTACCCTGCAGTGAAAGAAGATAACAAGACAAATTGTTATTTCAGCAGCTCACAGATGCATGCTAAGAATAGTGGATCAGGAATAAAGGAAACATTGACCAGTTGAATCCTATTCGCTCCTGTTACTGCTGCACTGATAGCTTCTGTTCAACTTGTTTGTGTCATAGTGACCTCGCTTTCAATATTTAAATGACGAGATCATACCTTAAAGTTGGAATAGGCTTTGCTTCTATCTCCAGCCCTGTTGCTGGCAGGAGATGCTCAAATCAACAAGAAACATGCTCACACACACCTTAAGGCCTTGGATGACCAGGCCGCGGTTCACTTTCCTACTGGCCTTGCTTCACACGTCTGTCATCACTGGCTGCCTCCTCTCCACTCTCTGGTCTTCAGGGTATGAGCAGGGGCCGGCTTGGTGGCTTCCCCCTGCAGGCCACGGCCATTCACTGCTCTGATTGGTTTTCATTCTGTTTCTCTCGTCAGAGATGTAGTCTGACCTACCGAACATTTCTAGCATAAGTTTTTATTTTACACTTAAACTATAATGGATCTCAGCACGTCACTTCTGTTGGTGCAATGGAATCCAGTATGCATTAGTAAATTATAAAGTAGCATCTGCAAAGTTCTCTGGTAGATTGAACCAGTGTCTCAGGCACATAGATTGCAGCAGCGTCTCAGGCACATAGATTCAGACCAACACACCAAACAAATTATATATAAATTACAGATAAAATTCTAAAAGAAATATGACTGTCTTTTTTTTTTTTTTTTTTTTTTTGATGACTAAAAGAAAGATGACTAGGTGCAATAGTATTTTAAAAAATAAATAAATAAATAAATGGTACCAGGGTCTGGCAACGGGGGGTAAAACAACAAAAACAGACTTGGTTGGTAGTCCCCTTTCTGCGGAGTTTAATGTTATAATAGAGCGATTGTTTCTCCTTTCTTTTTCCTTCTTTTCTAGGGTCTACTTTCTTTCTTTACTTCCTTCTCTAACTTCTTTTCTAAGGGGCTTTCTTTTCTCAACACTCTCTTGCACCTTCACGACTCTTGCGCACTTTCCTTACTTCCTTTACTTCTATCTTTTTCTTAAAGCTCAAAAAATGAAGCGGTACAAAAAATGTATTAAGACATATGTGTTGTGTATTATTGTAACTTACCGTACTTCTAATAAAAATAATACAAAAAAAAAAAAAAAAAAATGACTGTGTAAAACAATAGAAATTAGTGCAAACACCTATTTAGAGAAAAAAAACCCATGTCCACAGAAGTGCAAGAGGTGGGCTGTAATGTTGTGTTGTGGTGCAGTTAGGGTTGTGTAGATCAAGAAAGTGATAGTTGCACGATGTTGTTGTTCCTAAACCAACTGATGTGAGACTTCAGGCTTTTGTACCACCTGCCCGACGGTAGCAGTGAGAAGAGGGCATGGCCTGGACGGTGGGGATCTTTGCGAGCCTGGGATCTAGTGTGGGAGATGGCCCTTACATTCTGCATTTGCATGTATTTGAGAACAGTGGTTGTTTACATGAGAGAATGTATCATTTGTGTCTTGGTTTCCTTGTGGATATATTTGCCCTTATACTGTATAAATATGTCAGATAAAATGAGTGTGTAGACATAAATCTATATCAAAACAGATTGCATCTTTCTCAGTTGCTACCACGAGGATTTTCACATCTCTCTCCAAAAAACCTCAGGGCACAATACTGGATATCAGTGTCTATACTTAGAATTATATCCATTCCCCACCTTCCAAACTCGTGATCTTCTATCTATTACATTATCGTCCTTCGTGCCTTTGGTCTTTCTTCCTCAGTGCTGCCACTTTCCATCAGTTTTCTTTCTCAATGTTGGTTGAAATTTGCATTTATATAAGAGCAGATGTAGTAGACTTGGTTGTAGTACACTGATCATTCTACAAATGAATCACTCCATTGGTATAATACTCTGTTATTATACCAAATATATAATCTAATACCTGGTTAAACAAAATCAATAGAGATACTGCAAATCAGAAACACAAATGAATTGGCGGAAATAAAGCATAGAACAGTACAACTTAGAAACAGGCCCTTTTGTCCATAATGTCTGCGTCTAAAATAACGGCAAGATCAAATCTTATCTGCGTGCACATAATCCATATCCCTCAATTCCCTGAATATCCATATGCCTATTTAAAAGTCTATTAAATGCCACTATCATCTCTGCCTCAACCACCGCCTTTGGCAGCATGTTCCAGGCACTCACCACCCTGTAAAAAAATTGCCACGCATATCTCCTTTAAACCTTGCCCCTCTCACCTTAAAACTATGTCCTCTAGCGTTTGATTTTTCCGTCCTGGGAAAATGGTTCTGACCGTCTACCCTATCTATGCTTCTCATAATTGTATATATTTTTTTATCAGGTCTCCCTGCAGAAGACAATCCAAATCTATCCAATCTCCCCATGTGTCTAACAGCCGCCAATCCAGGTATCATTCTTGTCAACCTCCTCTGCATCCTTTCCAAAGCCTCTACATCCTTCCTGTAATGGGGCGACCAGAACTGCACACAAGACTCAATATCAGAAATAGTACAATGGAGAAGGGTTTCTTTGGCTGTGAGAGGCAATCTTCCTCAGAAGGTGACATCCAGATAGATAGGGCCTGTAAACATTTGTTCTTGCACTCCTGTCTTTGAAAGAAAATGCTGACAACAACCAAAAGCAGCAGCGTTGGCTTCATACATTTTGGATATTTGGGCTCGAAATTTCTGTTTTCTAATATCTTTCTACTTCATGATGCACTGAATACAAAAAAATGGATACAAGAAACTGCAGATACTAGTTTACACAAGAAAGACACAAAGGCTGGAGTAATTAAGCGGATCAGGCAGCATGTTTGGAGAGCGTGTATTAGTGACGTTTCACACCGGGATCCTTCTTCAGACCGTTTGTAGGGGGAATAAATCTGGAAGAAAGGAGAAGCAGGACACAACCTGGCAGGTAATAGATTGATACAGGTGATGGTGGGGGTGGATAGGCAGATGGTGGACAAAAGCCAAAGATGAAAAGACACAAGATGTGAGATAAAAGGTTGAAGATTTGTAAATTGTGAAAGTAGGTTGAAGGGGAAGGAGAGGGGTCGGTTTTGTAATTACCTGAAATTGGAGAATTCAATGTTCATATCATTGGGTTGTAAGCTACCAAAGCAGAATATGAGGTGTTGTTCTTCCAGTTTGCGTGTGGCCTCACTCTTACAATGGAGGTTGCCCAGTTCAGAAAGTTCAGTATGGGACTGGGAAAAGGAGTTAAAATGCTTAGCAACTGGAATACCCTGTAGGCTTTGGCAGACTGAGTGCGAATGTTTTGCAAAATAGTTGCCGACTCTGCACTTTGTCGTGCCGATGTACAGGAGACAACACCGGGAATACTGGAGGCTCGTTCACAAACACTTCATCCACTTGCCACTCCCAATTTCTTAAGACTAGATCAAGCATTGCTCTCTCCTGTGTTGGGCCATCTACATATTGCCTACAGAAACTTTCCTGAACACTTTTAATACATTCTGCCCCATCTAAATCTTTTGCACTATGACATTCCCAGTCAATATTGGGAAAGTTAAAATCCTTGATTAACTTGATTAGTCCTGCAGCAGCCTGTAATCTCCTGGCATATTTGCCCTTCTAATTGCCATTGGCTATTTGGGAGTCTGTAGTATACTCCCTCCTTGTGTTCTTTCATAGGGGTCTTGGAGGAAGGATAGTAAAGAATCTAAGGTCTTGGAAACCATTGGAAGATAATGAAAAGCGTTTGTGCTTTGCAGGTATTATGGAAAATGGCATTGTGTTAATTTTGATCCTATTGCCTCTGTTTCGATGAAGCTTTTGAACTGTGCTCTGACCTCATTGCCATGATTTCAAGTCTGGCCTTTCCTAAGAATGCATTACATGGCACACCACTTAAAACATCTCTTCTTGGCAAGTCCCTGTAAGTAAGGCCTCCAAAAACAGCATTTAAAAGACACTTGGACAGATATCTAGATAGGAAATGTTTAGAGGTAAAAGGGCCAAGCGCGGGCAAATGGGACTTCCTTAGATGGAGCATCTTTGTCGGCAAATTGGGCTGAAGGGTTGTTTCTGTGCTGTATGACTATGACTCTATGCTACCTCATTAAAATCACTAGTTAGTCTTCAGCTGGTTGATGTTTTATGTCAGCACACCTTTGGAAGGGTATCAAGTTCATGAAGAGGAGCAGATTTAGTGGAATCATATCAAAAAGAAGGGAGCTTTATCTGTGGACAGAACCAAGGGGTCTACTTAGATTTGGCTGGCGTTCAATGTCTTTCTTTAACGGGGGAAGCTGGCAGGGGGATCTATAACCAATGGATATTTATCTAATTGGTAAAAGAAGCACAAAGAGATATGGAGAGTTTTTGATTTTGTGAGTTATTTTGGAACATGTTATCACCAAGGTAGAAGCAGATTTCATAAGATTGAAATTTTAAAAAAATGCTTGGGAAAACCAGGATCAGTGAGCCAACCAACCTTCTTAAGTGCCATATGAGATTAGTTGTCATACTTAAGTGCAAAATGGAATTGATTGCCCGTTGACATAAATTTTCATATCCGAATTAGCCATTTACTCTGAGCCTCTGGACTTCACTAATCATGCCTTTCAGTGGGAATAGGAAATGTCCAAGAAAGCTTCTGAAAGTTAGCTGGAGGTGAGAGAATAGAAGACACAAGATATCATTTGCTTTTTCCTCCACTCCGCCTGTTAAGGAAGGCTAATCATTCCCGTCCCAAAGAGTGTGAATCTTACAGATGTAGCCAGATGCTGACAGATGACATACTCGAGGCAGCTGGTGCTGAGGGCAACAGATGAGTTCCATATCTCTTCAGATTATTTAATTATCTCTTCCATCTCAACCCTCACTGGAGCCAGGAAAGCGAAACAGCTAACTTACTGTGAATTTAGCAAAAGCACTCTGATTCCTTTAATGTGAACAGAGAGATGAAAGGCAGAGTTTTAAAGGTCACATCTTGAAACCTGAATATTAAAAAATTATTGCAGTTGCGGCTCTGTGACTAAAGTAAAGATTAAAATGCACTTTTAGAGCGTGGTATGGAGAAATTCATTTTGTCGCCTTAGATCATTTGTCTAGAAACACATCATGGAATGATTAGAATTTTGCATTAGTTACTGATGAAAGGCCCTGACCGCCCAGTCAGTAGTCTACAAGCAACAAGCAAGCTCTTTCTGCAAGATAAAGGATTCCAGAATAATTTAAAGTAACCAAAAGACTGGAGGCGAGTGAAATTTCAACTGATTTCATGGACAGTGATGTATAACATTTACGACTTGTTTAATTCTTTTTGGGAAAACCACATTAATGACCATCTTTTTTACAACTGAGATTTCAGACATGAGGAGATTTGTGGCTAGCATCACACAAAATGTGGAAGAACTGGAACAAAAGATTGCTGCACCTCTTCCAATTGCAATTGTTCATTGTCCAGGAAAAAAAGGAAAATAAAGGAAATAAAGGACAATTAGAAGCCGCTTAGAGTCATAGTCATAGAGTGATACAGTGTGGAAGCAGGCCCTTTGTCCCGACTTGCCCACACTAGCCAACATGTCCCAACATAGTCCCACTTGCCTGCTCTTGGTCCATAACCCTCCAAACCTGTCCTATCCATGTACCTGTCCAACTGTTTCTTAAATGTTGGGATAGTCCCTTCCTCAACAACCTCCTCTGGCAGCTTGATCCATACCCCCACTACCCTTTGTGTAAAAAGATACCCCCTCAGATTCCTATTAAATCTTTTCCCTTTCACCTTAAACTTATGTCATCTGGTCCTCGATTTACCTACTCTGGGCAAGACATTGCTGCTTCTTATGTTTTGAACATGAAAGGAAGCTTAATGAAGCCAAGCAGCATTAGAAACTAACCAGTATTTCTCATTGCGTAACATGAAACTAACCAACGTGATGGGGTAAGGAGAGGCAGCAAACATTTTAATTTTAATAAGCTTCTTGATGGATATATTGGTGACACTTCATCTTCATTTGTAAATTGTGATATACTGCAGCAATCACTGTAGATTCCTGCAACTGCAGGATAAAGCACATTTGCTGATAAATTCAAATTTTCAAGGACATCCATGACAATAATCCGAGTTGCCAGAATTGAAGGAAAGAATTCTGACATCCATATTACAAAATTAGATCAAGTTGCAAGATTTAATTTTGTTTTTTAATTTTTAGTTATAGATTCATTTTTAACTGATCGGATTGAACCATTGCTCCCTTTTCACAAGGAAAACATGCTGTCTGAAAGGTGAGTCTAAGAATATGCTGAACATCCCTGGGGTGGAATAAGATTCAACTGTTGTTAAATCTTTATTTGAAAGGCAACTCAGACAAACAGCCATTATGGGTGAATGACCTTCTGTGGTGTCACCTTCTGTGGTTACACAGTCAAGAGTCTCTTTGCTGATGTATCATTCAGTTACATGTGTTCAGGTTTGAACTTTTGTGAGCAATGAGTTTAGCTGTGGATTGGCAGGCACATCCATTGGAGAGTTCTCCCTTTAACCAAGCTGTCCTAAGCTGATTGCAAGAAACCCTTTGTGAGATGCAGGTTGCCAATAAATTAATAGCTCATTAGGAAAAATGCTAACCAAGGAGTTTAGAAATTTATGCCGAGTTTTCCTAAACCTCCTGTAACCTGCCAGTGAAGAATCAACAGGCAACCTGTCATTAAGCTTTACGTGTGAACTTGTGAAGTTAACAACTGATTTCCAGAGTGAAAGTTTATTCAATGAAGCGAAAGCATTTTATATAGAACATTTTGGAGCAAAGCTTTTATAATTGTGTCTCACTTTATGGATTTTTTACAATTCCAAATTTACTAATGCATTAAACAGTTCATCCAGCAGACACATAGATGCCAACCACTCTTTCCCAACCTCTCCACATTCTCCACAAGATAACCAGCTCCGTGTGCCTTGCACAGCCCTGACACCACTGAGCTGTATGTGAAGTTAGGTTCTCACCTTTCATACAAGTTAAATATCATGCACCAGATGCTCAGCAAAAAATGAGCAAGAGCAGAAAATGGGATGAATGAATAATTGTTTGTATGCCAAAGTAATAGAAACTAAACTCTACCAGTTTGTAGAACACCCATATCTATGTTCAAGTGCAGTTCCAAATGTTTACTCCAAAGAGAAGGAGTAAACATGATAACATACTAGCCCGGTGAGGAGTGATATGTTGGAGCAGAGAGTTTGAAATAATTTGGCATAGCTGAAATAGAAACATGCACATTATTATCATGGTGGCAAAAGAGATTTCAGATGCTGAAATTTTGAGCAAAATGTGTATACTCCAACCTCATCCAACCTTTAGGGTTTAGCGCCGTGGCACAGCTGATAGAGCAGCTGCATCACAATGCCAGAGACCCATGTTCAATCCTGACCTCGGGTGCTGTTCATGTGAAGTTTTTCGAACATTCTCTCTGTGACCGCAGGGGGTTGCCCCAGGTGCTCCAGTTTCCTCCTACAACTCAAAGTCGTGCGGATTGATATGTTAGTTGGCATTTATAAATTGCTCCTAGTGGAGACGTAGTGGAAGCGAAAGTGGAATAACAGAGCCAGTGTGAATAAGTGATCGATGGTGAGCATGGACTCGGTGGGCCGATGAGCCTATCACTATACATTAGCACATAGATACATCTTAGATAAGCATCTCAGATACAGTACAAGTGTATAGTATTAGTACCCTGAGACAGTACACAGAGTCTGTAGGAAGGGACTGTAGATGCTGGTTCACACCAAAGATAGACACAAAATGCTGGAGCAAATTGCTCAGCGGGGAGGAAGCATCTCTGAGGAAAAGGAATATGTGAAATTTCGGGTCATTCCTCCATCTCCTCGGAGTCCTCTATTTCTGCTCTCCCGGTTCCATCTACCCACTAATCCTCCCTCTGTTTCTACATTTCACTTCGCACGTTGCTTTCTTGTCATGTTCCATTACCTACAGCCATTTATTTTCTTTCTTTATTAAGTTCTGCTTTGGATACCACATAACTCCTTCTCGCCCCCACCTGACTTACCCTTCTCCTAATCTGGATCCAGCTCAAACCCCACACCTTTCCCTCACCTCTTTCTATCAACCGTCTCCCCTCTACTCCAGTCTTGAAGAAGGATCCGAACCCTAAATGCCGTCTGTCCATTTCCCCAGACAGATGCCGCTTGACCTGTTGATTTCCTCCAGCAATTTGTTTTTTTATATCACTATTATATTTGCTTCACCAAATGAGCTGAAAGATGATCTTCCAAAATTCCTTAAATTCTGGAACAGTCTGAGAAGATCAAAAGGAAAAATAAACACTACTTGACAAGAAAGTAGATGAGAGCACATCGTGAAACATACTGTAGATCATTTGGTCTGACAAGAGTCATGGAAAAAAATGCTAGAATCTGCAATTAGGACATGGTAACACGACCAATAAAAAAAATCATGATGTGACTAGTCAGTGCTTTATCCTCAAAAAGTATAGTTTAGCTAATTTAATAAAGTTCACCAACCAACTGTTGGTGTCCCTGATGACTGCATTTGTGGGAACTGTGTCCATGTGGAATGGCTGCATTAGGGAACTGGAGCTGCAGCAGGTCAACCTCATAGTTTGGATTTATAGTGAGGTGGACATGCCTAACGTACAGGAAGAGAGTAGATTGGTGACCACGAGGAAAGGGAGTAGACAGAGAGTGTAGATGACCCCTGTGGCCATTCCCCATAAAAATAGGTATGCCCTTGTGGATACTTGGGGGGGGGGGGGGGGGGGGTATGACCTGTCAGGGGTGCACAGCAGTAGCAGTCAGGGCTATGGTACCGAGCCTAGCTCTGAGGCACAGTAGGGAAGGGTAATATCAGACAGAGCCATAGTGGTCATTAGTTAGGAGAGCAGACAGGAGATACTGTGGCAGCAATCAAGACTCTATGTTGGGGTGTTGCCTCTTTGGTGCCAGTGTCCAGGATGTCTCGGAGTGGCTGCATGAAATTCTCAAGAGGGAGGTTGAGCAGGAGAAGCCATTGTGCATATTGGCACAAATCACATAGGTAGGAAAGGGGATGAGATCCTGCAGAATGAATATAGCGATTTAGGCATAAGATTAAAAAGCAGGACCTCTGGATTACTCCCGGTGCCATGTGCTAGTGAGGCTAAGAACAGGAAGATAGGACAGATGAATGCATAGGTGAGGGAGCAGGGTTTCAGATTTTTGGACCATTGTGATCTCTTCAGGGACAGATGTAAACTGTATAAGAGAGAGTGTTTGCATCTGAACTGAAGGGAACCAATATCCTGGCAGACAGTTTGATGGCTTTAAACTGATCTCGGCAGTGGGGTGAGATCCAGTGCAGGACTGAGGCAAGATAGAGGCTGGAAGTCAGTATGGAAATTGATGAAAGAAAGGTGAGTGAACAGAATAGGCAGGAGCATGACAGGGATTGAGGAAGAACTGTTGGATGAACTTGCATTTACTTTGATGTGAAAGGCCTAACGGGTAAGGTGAATGAACTCAGGACGTGGATAGGTAAGTGCGATTGGGATAGTAGCCATTATGGAAACCTGGCTAAGAGAGGGACAGGATGAGCAGCTTAATTTTATAGGGTACAGATGCCACAGGAGAGATAGTGGGGGTAAAAGAGGAGAGGTGTTGCTTTATCCATTAGGGAGAGGTTGTGGCAGTAGTCCAATATGACAATACTGATGGGTGAAGGGAGGGTATATGGGTGGAGTTGAGAAATATTATTATCCTCTTATGTTCACCTTGTTTGGAGTGCACTAAAGCCCCAAATAGTCAATAATCAACAGAAATTAGAAGAACAAATATGCCAGGAGATTATAGGCATCTGCAAGACTAATGAGGATGTATTCGAAGGGGGTTTTAATGTTCCCAATGTAGACTGATCTGTTATAGTGCCAAGGGCTTAGACAGGTTAATATTTGTCAAATGTGTTCAGGAAACTTTACCCAGGCAATATGTAGAGTCCCTACACAGAGAGCGCAAACCTTGATCTACTCTTAGTAAATTGGGAAAGGCAAGTGACTGAGGTGTCCATGGGTGAACCTTTTGAGATCAGTGACCACTGTGCTATTGGCATTAAAATAGTTATGGATAAAGACAGGGCGGGCCCACGGGTTAAAATTCTAAATTGGGGAAAGGGCAAATTTGATGGCATTAGACAGGAACTTGCTCAAGTTGAATGGTGTAGGTTGCTTGCATGTCCAGAAAGTGGAATGTTTTTAAAAGTATGATGACGAGTTCATCGAACATAGAACAGAACAGTACAGCACAGGAACAGGCCCTTCTGCCCACAATATTTGTGCCAAACACAAAGCCAAGCTAAACCAATCTCATCTGCTTGTACATGATTCATATATCTCTATTCCTAGCAATTCCGTGTGCCTGTCTAAAAGCTTCTTAATCCCTATTATCGGATCTACCTCCACCACCACCCCTGCGTTCCAGGCCCCCACCACTCTCTGTGCAAAAATATTTGCCCTCATTTCTCCATTAAACGTTTTCTCTCTCTACTTATTGCTATATCCTCTATAGTTGGACATTTCCGCTCTCTGAAAATAGTTGTGACTGCCAACCCTATCTATGCCTCTCATAATTGTATGTACAGACTATCAATGTTCCTGTTAGAGTGAAGGCATGTGGGAGTAAGGCAATTTGGATGACAAGAGACATTGAGGATCTCGTGAGGAAAACAAAGAGGCAAGGATTGGGAATAGCATTTGGGATCAAGTGTATCCTTGGAGGATTTTAAAGAACTGAGGACGAAACATAAGAAGGAAATAATGAGGGGAAAAAATGGAACAGGAGATAGTTCTGGCAGAAAATATGAAGGAAAATCCAAAGATATTTTATGTACATTGAGGGAAAGAAGGTTACTAGAGTGAGAGTAGGGCTCCTCAGAAACTAAAGCACTCACCTATGCACGGGACCATCGGAGATGGACAAGGTCTTTGATGAGTATTTCTCCTCTATTTTTATTGGGGAGCTTGGGGCAGCTAATGGAAATGTCTGAGGGCAGTCCGTGTTATGGTCAATGAGATGTTGAACATCCAAGGTGTATGAAAGTAGAAACATCTTCCAGATCTGATCAGTGGCTGAGATATATGAATCATAATTAGATATGCATAAGGTGTTGAAAGACTGGAGGGTGGCTAATGTTGTGCCTCTATTTAAGAATGGCTGCAAGGGAAAGCTTGGGAATTATAGACCAGAGCCTAACATCTGTGGTAGCCAAAAGTCTGCATAGTTGGCATCTCTGGGAGGTTAAATTACATGGGGTCCAGGGAGAGAAAGCCGACCTATGTAGATAATTGGCTACATGGAAGAAAGCAGGTGGAAGTCAGGATGACTGTGACTAGAGATGTGACTCAGGGACCAGTGCTGGCCCCATTGCTGGCCCCATTGCTGTCTGTGGTTTATGTCAATGATTTGGATGAGAATGTACAAGGTATGAATAGTAAGAGTTCAAGAGAGTTTTATTGTCATGTGTCCCTGATAGGACAATGAAATTCTTGCTTTGCTTTAGCACACCAGAACATAGTAGGCACGAATACTGAACAGATCAGTATGTCCATATACCATTGCATAAATATATACACACATGAATAATTAAACTGATAAAGGGCAAATAAACAGATTATTGGCTGTAATGTTCACAGTCTTGTCCGAGCCGAGTTTAATAGCCTGATGGCTGTGGGGAAGAAGCTGTAAGTTTGCAGATGACACTAAAGTGGGTGGCATTGTAGATGGCAAAGATAATTACCAAAAATTACAGAAGGATCTTGATTAGTTGGGCACGTAGGGAAAATAATAATATTTCAATTACTTGATTTCTCTTGAATCAATGGCTTTAGTAGAAGGACTGCTTGTAAGTATTGAATGCACATCTCTAGTATTGTCTGGCTATTTTGTGATAAAGGGAACAATTTGCAATAATGTTGTTAGTTATTTGGAATTCCACCTGCTACCTCCACCCCAAATTCACTGCAGGACACAACATTTGAAATTTTGAAAAGAAAAGAAAAATCCAGTCTGGTAATGTATTATGATACCCAGCTCTAGTGTTGCAATTGAAAGTAATGGCTTGAAGAAGGAGTTGGATATTGATTGTCAGTCAACTCTATTGCCAATTAAAACAGAAGGATGGATTGTTTAACAAAATAATGGACCTGGGTGAGTTGGAGAGAAACACACAGATATTTTGTTATTTATTCGTGGATGTTTTAAAAGTAACTATATTTCCTAAAACTATGACTTTAGAAGTTTTTCCAACAGGAATAATTATGTATACATGTGTGTGTATGTGTATATATGTGTGTGTGTGTTTATATTTATATATAAAATATACTTTTTTTTAATGGTCTTATGTCCAAATCAGTTCCTTTCAAATTTGAAGCAATAGCACTAGGAAATTAATTAAGTGAGTGGTTTCTGGGAGAGTTTTCAGTCTATCGTGGGGACTTATTTAACTTTAGAGCACATAGCATTGTTTTTTGACAAAATAATAAAGCTTGACAGACAGATCCATGACATTAAATTCTTTATAACAGTATGTGATAATTCCCTACACCTCTCAACATTGAATCTGATCAAAACCAATACAATTCTTCTGTGGAATTAATGCCTCTCATCTAATAATGTATTGTGAAATCAATGCCAACTAATCCAGTTAATCAGTGTAATTTCCATGTGAGTAGAATTTATGAAGGTTTCTTGATGGTTGCTATTGTATTTCAAAATATATTAATGTGGCTAATCAACGTAGATGCAATTATAGAGATTTTACTTAGATTATGACAGAGAATGTGAGATTTTCAGTTAAAGCTTAAGCTTTACTTCAATACATTGTTACCAATTTTATATCTTTTTATATTTTCAAATTATATTGTTGAGTGAATGGATTCCTGCATCAGGACTGAGAGCGAATAGGGGAGTTAGTCAGTCTCCTCTTTATACAAATCAAAATAATTAAAACATTTCATATAGTGTGAATCTACTGACCACTTGCAGGAAGGGGACATAAACAAACCAGGAAGTTGAAATTGTCAATAAAAACACTAGAAGCTTTTCTCCAAGCTTCTTAGTAAAATACTGTCAGTATAGAGGTATCAAGGGTGATATGATAATGTTAGAAGACATTTTCTGAACTCACAATGCATTATTAACTTCTTCCCGATTCATCTAATGAAATAGGCATGTAATCTTGGTGCTGTCACCACATTAACATAACAAATAATGGCATTGTTTATTGCTTTAGCATCATTCAAATTCCACAAGTGGCTGATACAAGTTTAAGATAGCTGGGACCGTTTGAAGCCCGCCTGCACTTGTTAAGGGGGGATACTTTGTGGCTGGAACTGATGCATGAAATTAGAGGAATTTGGAGCTTGCTTCAAGTTTTGGTTGAACATGGGCGCAAGTTGGAAGTCCAACTTTCAGATGCACAAATGCATGTTTTGGCAGATGGAGTGAAAAGCAATACAATGGTTGTCCACTTGTAGTTCAGGAGCTCATTTACATTGCAATGGGAGGAGATAGCTGAACATTACAGACTCTGTGGTATTATAACATTTTGCAAAACTCTAATACAAGAGATATAGAGGATTACTGAGACATCACTGTGGATGGGTGGCAATGGTAATGTAAACTGTGAAACACGTGTCCTCTCCTCTCTTGGGATTGCAGCATTCATTTTATCATCACAGGCATCCTATCAGTCCCCTTGTTTCTGCCTGTTCTTTGTTGCAGCAATGCCCTCCCACCATTCAGCACACACTTGGAGAGATAGTCACCACATTCCCACCTCTGAGACCATTATGTTTGGCCAACACCTAAATAACAGGATAGGCATTGCACTGCCACCTGGAAGTTGCCTTCAAAGGTATGCAACTTCCTGAACGGGAAATATACTGCTGGCCCAAAATCCTGGGATTGTCTCTCTATTAGTATTCTGGTTATACTAACACCTCAAGTACTGCAATGGTTCAAGAAAGCAGCTCGCTGCTATTTCCTTAAGGGCAACTGGGGATGAGCAATTAAATGCTGGCTCAGCCCACATGCTTCGAAAGATTATATTAAAAAAATGTTGCACTTTCTTACTAGTGCCACAACTGTAACCAGGCTTACAAACAGGAATTCCTATATTTGAACAGAAGCTTGGCCTGTCATCGTGCGAACTCCAACATCAAGTTCGCCGATGACACCACTGTTGTTGGACGAATCACAGATGTGGACGAGTCAGAGTATAGAAGTGAGATCGACCGACTGACCAAATGGTGCCACCACAACATCTCAACATCAGTAAGATCAAGGAACTGATTGTGAACTTTAGTAGGGGAAGGATGAGGACCCACAATTATGTTTATATCAACGGGACGAAGGTGGAGAGGGTCAATAACTTCAAATTCCTGGGCGTGCATATA
Organism: Amblyraja radiata; assembly: GCF_010909765.2. Taxonomy (NCBI): domain Eukaryota; kingdom Metazoa; phylum Chordata; class Chondrichthyes; order Rajiformes; family Rajidae; genus Amblyraja; species Amblyraja radiata. The sequence goes on along the minus strand of NC_045966.1, from coordinate 35,610,553 downwards.
TCAGAAGATCTTTCCTGGACTCTGCACACCGATGCAATTGTACAGAAGGCACATCAGCGACTCTACTTCCTGAGAAGATTACAGAGATTTGGCATGTCGAAGAGGATTCTCCTAAACTTCTACAGGTGCGCGGTAGCCTGGTGGCCTGGTTAGGCAACTTGAACGTCCAGGAGCGAAAAAGACTACAAAAAGTTGTGACCATTGCCCAGTCCATCACTGTCTTTGACCTCCCCACCGTCGAAGGGATCTATTGTAGTCGCTGCCTCACAAAGGCAGCTAAAATCATCAAGGACCCATGCCATCCTGGCCACACACTTATCTCACCACTGCCATCAGGAAGAAGGTACAGGAGCCTGAAGACTGTAACGTCCAGGTTCAGGAACAGCTTCTTCCCCACAGCCATCAGACTAATAAACACAACGAATAAGCTATGAGCTCTGAACTGCAAAAAGACTATATTATCATTTGTTATTTGCACTATATTTGTTATTTATTGAACGTTTTCTTTTTTTCCCGTAATATACAATGTTTACATATTCACATATTCTGTTGTGCTGCAGCAAGTAAGAATTTCATTGTCCCATCCGGGACATATGACAATAAAACACTCTTGACTCTTGAAGCTTCCACACATGCATCCATAAATATATCAACCTGCAATTAATTGACAATTTCATTAAATAATATTGGGTGTCTGTCTCCAGCTGCTGAGTGTTGTGTTGTCCTAACAAGTTGAACAATGCACATAATCATCTTTGACTTCCAATTTTACTTCGGAGTCACGTGAATGACTACGTGAAGAGCCCGCTCAGCATGCATGCGCGGCACAAGGATCATTGCAGATACCTGAAATTTACCTGGATGGGGCAGCTATGGCAGTTTAAAGCGTTACCCAATGGGTTAACATCAGCCCAAGATTATTCACCAAGATACCAAAACCAGCTCTGGCAATATTAAGAAGACAAAAACATATTGTCATGGCATATCTTGATGATATCTTAATAGTAGGCAAGACCATGGAATTGACTATGTCAGCTGTATCTGCTACCAAACAGTTGTTCAAAACCCTGGGATTGTCTTACATCCAGATAAATCTAAGTTGAAGCCATCCACAATCATGGACTACTTGGGCTTCACAATTAATTCAGTCTACGTGACTGTAACATTGCCAAGAGACAAAACAGTTGAATTGGCACAATCGTGCAACAATTAATGGTCAACGGACGACCAACTATTCGACAAGTAGCAGAGTAATTGGGAAAATGGTAGCAGCATTTCCGGCTACACAATTCGGACCTTTGTACTATCAAAACTTACAAAGAGCAAAGGTACAGGCACCAAAACGACATGCAGGTCATTATGATCGTGTTATGAAGTTACCCACTGAAGCAATATCAGAATTACAGTGGTGGGCAAAAAACATTTGGCATAGTTTCAGCCCTATTATCATCACTAACCCTACGTTAGTGATCCAAACAGATGCCAGTGCTCAAGGCTGGGGAGCAACTAACTCCATATCCAGCACAGGTGGTAGATGGACTAACCCAGAGTCATAATTACCACTTACACTGGGCATTAATTATCTAGAGATGTTGGGTGACTTTTATGGTTTAAAAGCATATGCATCAAATATGCATCACTTGCATGTTCGGTTACAAATAGATAATACTACGGTGGTGGCCTACATTAACCATATGGGCAGCATAAAATCGTTATCATGCGACAAGTTGGTCAACACAATTTGGCATTGGTGTGTCGAAAGACATATTTGGCTATCAGCAACTTACCTGCCAGGTAAGCTAAATACAGTGGCAGACACCAGGTCACATAAATTTAATGACAACATCGAATGGATGTTAAACCCCAAAAAATTTGCAAAAGTTATCAAGCAATATGGCACGCCAGATATCGATTTATTTGCATCAAGGCTAAATCACCAGGTACCTATGTATGTCGCTTGGGAACCAGACCCTGAGGCAGCAGCGGTAGATGCGTTCGCGCTGGATTGGGGAAATTCTTCTTCTATGCATTTCCTCCCTTCTGCCTCATCAGTCGGGTACTACGCACAATACAAATGGACTCTGCTTCAGGTATTTTGATAGTACCCGACTGGCCTACGCAGCCATGGTTCCCAATACTCCATGACATGGTTGTTGAAACTCCGATGGTATTCCCCAGTGACCCAGAGTTATTAACACCCAGTGTCGGGCACAAGCCACCCGTGCCATGAAAAAAATCAAACTCCTGGGTTGCAGATTCTGCACAAACCACTTCTGGGACTGGGATTATCAGAACAAACCGTCGACACCATGCCAGCATCCCTCCGAACATTCACTAAAAAACAGCACTTGTCCAGCATCAAAAAATGGGAGACGTACTGCTTGGATACAGGGACCACCTACTCAACTGCTACAGTTACCAATGTACTGGAATTCCTGGTGAACCTTCACCACGATGAAGGACTCAGCTACAGAGCCATCAACACAGCTATGGTCGGGTGATGAGCCAAACCATTTCGAGATGGCTCAAGCAGGTGCTAAAAGCTGCTGGGATAAACACTAACATGTACAAATCTCACTCCACCAGGGCATCATCCACGTCAACGGCCAAAAGAATCAACGTGCCTATAGACCACATCCTGGCTACAGCAGGATGGTCGGGGGAAAGACCGTTCAGAAATTTTATAATAAGCCGTTGGCAAAACCTGTTTTATTTGCAGAAATTTTTTTACAGACTGCAAATATTTAATTTAAGCCCAGGGGAGCAATTTAATTTCTTTGTTGTTATTGTTAAAAAATACCATTGTGTTTTTCTACAAACAGATTCATTGGTTGATTACGATAACACATTTCCTCCCTCAAGGACTTCGGCAGTGAGTGAAGTAATAACTGTTACACGGTTTGAAATCACAGAGCTTTAAAATCTTCACGTAGTCACTCACGTGACTCCGAAGTAAAATTAAGATTAAACGAGAAATTACCAGTTTAAAGTTTGATCTGTATTTTATGAGGAGTTACGATGAGGGATTATGTGCCCTCCGCTCCCACCTTCAATAATATGGGTCAAACTGATAACTGATGTCTCCTTTTCTTTACTATGTTTATTTCAATAACTGTGTCTATCTGTGATTCCACACCGCTGCTTTGAAGTATGCCGCGCATGCGTGCTGAGCAGGCTCTTCACATAATCCCTCATCGTAACTCCTCATAAAATACAGATCAAACTTCAAACTGGTAAGGTCTCGTTTAATCTTACTATTTGGCAGCACAAGCATTAACAAAGTCTTGCACTCATTGGCATCTCTTTCTATCTACTCTGCATGCTTCTTAACTGTCTGAGCATTATACAAACTGCCAGCTTCTTATTGTCTCCCCTGTGCCCCACCTAGCCTCCTACCTATTTCTCCTCGCCTCCTCCCCTTCCACCAACAATCCTTCATCTGGCTTCACAATTTGCAACTGTTCAATCCTTTTGTCTCATAGGTGCTGTCTTTTCATCTCTGACTTTTGACCAACCACCTGCCTAGCAAAAAATAAATCTCACCTGTATCAACCTGCTAGTCTTTTTCTTGGTCCTCCTCTCTTCCAGCTTTCTTATCCCCTCCCCTACAATCAGTCTGAAGAAGGGTCTGACCTGAAACATCGCATATCCATGTTCCCCAGAGATGCTGCTTGACCCATTTAGTTACTCCAACACTTTGTGGCTTTCTTTGTAAACCAGCATGAGCAATTCCTTGTTCCTACATTCTAAACCTTACAAATGTGCTTTTACTCTCTTTGAATTCAAAGTAAAAATATAAAACTGAGTTTATTATAGCATCTGCTTATCAAAGCTTCTCTCTCCCTTTTATTAGAAACCTGTTTCAAATAAGGTATTTGGATATTCACTGTTTATTATTTTCTTTTACACTCTACACAGAGTGAACAATATTTAACAATGCCAGCACACTATGTGTCAGGAATTACTTTGTTCTCCTCAGTCGCAATACAATTAATGATCGACCCCCGCAGATAATGTGGCATCTGAGCAAACCAATTGACCTAGCAGGTATCTCTAACCTGTGATTGATGTTCACAGTGTAACGGTGCTAATGATGCTGATTTTGTAGTAAATTTTTTTAAAAATCTGGTAACTAGAATTAATAAGTTACCTTTCAGTTTATTTATAATCATGCAATTATTTAGAATTGGGCCTTTATGTCACAGTAATAATCTCTAATTAGTGGCATCCGGGCTAGGGATGTTTGACTAATCTAACATTAGAGATTAACTAACCTTTGCAGAACGGAATTATTTTGCATCCAAAGGATATCTTATTAATTACTTCAAGTAGATATATGAGGCAGTTGATTAGTATTCTTCCCTAAGACGAAAAATTGGGACAAAATCAGAGTATCTAAAATGTTACTATTTAAATGCCAAAAAATGTAGCTGCCCTGTTGCGACAGTTGACAGAATAATATTAAATCTTCTCCATCTGTTAGCAGTCTGGACGTTTGACATTAAAGAGATAGGGAGCATCAAGGGTTTCATGGATGTAAGTGAATAGGAATGAGATATTGTGTTTGAATAAATGCATCAAGTTAAATATAAATTATTTCATTTGGAAAGATTGTCATATTCAACGTGAACTATAGAAACATAGAAACATAGAAAATAGGCGCAGGAGTAGGCCTCTCGGCCCTTCGAGCCTGCACCGCCATTCAATATGATCATGGCTGATCATCCAACTCAGTATCCTGTACCTGCCTTCTCTCCATACCCCCTGATCCCTTTAGCCACAAGGGCCACATCTAACTCCTTCTTAAATATAGCCAATGAACTGGCCTCAACTACCTTCTGTGGCAGATTCACCACTCTCTGTGTGAAAAATGTTTTTCTCATCTCGGTCCTAAAGGATTTCCCCTTAATCCTTAAACTGTGATCCCTTGTCCTGGACTTCCCCAACATCGGGAACAATCTTCCTGCATCTAGCCTGTCCAACCCCTTAAGAATTTTGTAAGTTTCTATAAGATCCCCTCTCAATCTTCTAAATTTTAGCGAGTACAAGCCGAGTCTATCCAGACTTTCTTCATATGAAAGTCCTGACATCCCAGGAATCAGTCTGGTGAACCTTCTCTGTACTCCCTCTATGGCAAGAATGTCTTTCCTCAGATTTGGAGGCCAAAACTGTACACAATACTCCAGGTGTGGTCTCACCAATACCCTGTACAACTGCAGTAGAACCTCCCTGCTCCTATACTCAAATCATTTTGCTATGAATGCTAACATACCTATAATGTTAATCTTAGCTAGTTTGCTTAATCAGTCCCTCTGTCTAAGTTTTGTATTTGTGTAAATGCCTCTTTTGTCCTGACATTGAACTCTGTTACTTTGCAATTAAAGTTAGCCATTTCAGGTACATCAGGTACATTCGCCAAGATGCTGAAACCTGACATTGTGTTACAAAGTGAGTGTCACCTACTGCAGAAAGTCTATACTTTGTTGTTGAAGAATACTCAGGAAAAATACATCAGTAACACACCAGGTACACGAGCTGCAAGTGAAACATGGTTAACTTGTGGTTCCTGGGATGTCAGGACTTTCATATGAAGAAAGACTGGATAGACTCGTTTTTTTCTCGCTAGAATTTAAAAGATTGAGGGGGGATCTTATAGAAACTTACAAAATTCTTAAGGGGTTGGACAGGCTAGATGCAGGAAGATTGTTTCCGATGTTGGGGAAGTCCAGAACAAGGGGTCACAGTTTAAGGATAAGGGGGAAATCTTTTAGGACCGAGATGAGGAAAAAAAAATTCACACAGAGAGTGGTGAATCTCTGGAATTCTCTGCCACAGAAGGTAGTTGAGGCCAGTTCGTTGGCTATATTTAAGAGGGAGTTAGATGGGGCCCTTGTGGCTAAAGGGATCAGGGGGTATGGAGAGAAGGCAGATACAGGATACTGAGTTGGATGATCAGCCATGATCATATTGAATGGCAGTGCAGGCTCGAAGGGCCAAATGGCCTACTCCTGCACCTATTTTCTATGTTTCTATGTAACTTCTTCCAATCTGAAATGTCCATTACAGATATTTTAGAAACTCACGCATTGACAATCTTGGGAAATAACTGGGGTGATATAAGCAATGGAAATGGGTTTGGTATTTCATTGCATCAGAACCAGAAGCAAGCATGGAGATTAGTCCAGCAAACACATGGTCCATAAAGCAGAGATTTGTGGCTCAATGTAAGAACAAACTGTACTGTTGGGATAATAGTTTCAATGAATGTTTCAGTAAAGACTAAAATACTGTGAATGGAAGTCATCTTTTAGAAAGCTGTGGGGTCATTCAGAAATAAACATTGCAGATTAGCAAATTTAGTTCAAGGAAGGCATGGCCAGAGATAAAATACTGGTATAAATACCGAATGAGGATGTGAGTGAATGGCTTTGATTAGGTATAAGTCTAATGTTGGTGAGGACAATGACGAAAAAGCCTTTGAAAGAGGCAGGAAATGTCATCACTCAAAGCAGATGATTCACCATGTGCACCACATCAAATTACATTTATAGATGTAATCAAGCACACTGACAAGTTGCATGATCACATGCACAAAGAATAAAAATTGCAATAGTTCAGGCAGATATCATCGATGTAGATGACAACCGCACAGTAGGCAGGAATTGACTAGCCATAAATGCTAAATGCCAGTAGTCTGGAGGAAATTGCATTTTTAGATGCATGCATTTCAAGCAAAGAATATTTACATTGTACAAGACTGATGCATAACCTGGAAAAATAAATTAAAATCAAGTCTTAAGATCAATGACTTGTATACGGTATTAGCCTGGTCCTGGGAAGAGGTGCAGATCCAGATAATGGATTGACGATACTCCAGACAATAGACAATAAACAATAGGTGCAGGAGTAGGCTATTTGGCCCTTTGAGCAAGTACCGCCATTCAATGTGATCATGGCTGATCATCCCCAATCAGTACCCCATTCCTGCCTTCTCCCTCTATCCACTGACTCCGCTATCTTTAAGAACTCTATCTAGCTCTCTCTTGAAATTATCCAGAGAACTGGCCTCCAACACCCTTTGAGGTAGAGAATTCCACAGACTTGCAATTCCCTGTGTGAAAAAGTGTGTCCTCATCTCTGTTCTAAATGGCTTACCCCTAAAGGGGCTGTCCCACTGGCGCGACCTAATCCGCGAGTTCAGATGAGTTTGCCCTTAACTCATACTCGCAGCATGGTCGACACGAGGTCCTAGGAGGACTTTGTTTAACTCTCTTTCATGCTCGAGACTAGTCCCTGCGTACTCGCGGCCTCAGCTAGGTCGCATTGTATTTTTCGACATGTTGAAAAACGCCCGCGAGTAAAAAAAGGTCACCATGGAAAAAATCGATACTTTATTTACTCGTAGGTTTAGTCGAAGAAGGTCGTAGTAGGTCGACATGTTATTCATAGGTAATCAATAGTAGTCGAAGGTAATCGAAGGTAGTCGAAGGTAGTTGTAGATAGTCTTCATCATATTCGAAGGGAGGTCGAAGGGAGGTCGAAGGAGATCGAAGGAGATCGAAGGAGGTCGTCCTCACTCTCCACTATTGGATATCCAGCATAGGGTATCCAGCACCGTCTTCAGCATAGACGAAGGAGGTCGAACGAGGTCTTCTACATAGTCAAAGAAGGTCTTCAACATGACATTTTTTTCAAACTCTCCTAAACTCTTTTAAACTTGCCAACTAGGTTGCCGCAGTGGGACAGCCCCTTCATTCCTGAACAGTGGCCTTGGTTCTGGACTCCCCCAACATCGGGAACATGCTTCTTGCCTCTGGCGTGTCCAAACCCTTAATAATCTTATGTGTTTCAATAAGATACCCTCTCATCCTTCTAAACTCCAGCGTATACAAGCCCACCTGCTCCATTCTCTCAGCATATGACAGTCCCGCCATCCCAGGAATTAACCTTGTAAACCTACGCTGCACTCCCTCAATAGCAATATTGTCCTTCCTCAAATTAGGGGACCAAAACTGCACACAATACTCCAGGTGTGGTCTCACCAGGGCCCTATACAACTGCAGAAGGACATCTTTGCTCCTCTACTCAACTCCTCTTGTTATGAAGGCCAACATGCCATTCGCTTTCTTCACTGCCTGGTGTACCTGCGTGCTTACTTTCATTGACTGATGAACAAGAACCCCCAGATCCCATTGTACTCCCCCTTTTCCCTCTGCCTTCAGTTTTGCTACCAAAGTGTATAACTTCACATTTATCCACATTAAACTGCATCTATCATGCATCTGCCCACTCACCCAACCTGTCCATGTCACCCTACATTCTCACAGCAGTCTCCTCACAGTTCACACTGCCACCCAGCTTTGTGTCATCTGCAAATTTGCTAATGTTACTTTGAATCCCTTCATCTAAATCATTGATATATATTGTAAATAGCTGCGGTCCTAGCACCGAGCCTTGCAGTACCTAATTAGTAATTGCCTGCCATTCTGAAAGGGACCCGTTAATCCCTACACTTTGTTTCCTGTCTGCCAACCAATTTTTTATCCATGTCAGCACTCTACCCCTAATACCATGTGCCCTAATTTTGCCCACTAATCTCCTATGTGGGACCTTATCAAATGCTTTCTGAAAGTCCAGCTGCACTACATCCACTTGCTATCCCTTGTCCATTTTCCTAGTTACATCCTCAAAAAATTCCAGACGATTAGTCAAGCATGATTTCCCCTTCATAAATCCATGTTGACTCAGACCGATCCTGTTACTGCTATCCAAATGTGCCACTATTTCATCTTTTATGATTGACTCCAGCATCTTCCCCACCACCGATGTCAGGCTAACTGGTCAATAATTCCCTGTTTTCTCTCTCCCGCCTTTTTTTAAAAGTGGGATAACATTAGCTACCGTCCAATCCACAGGAACTGATCCTGAATCTATAGAACATTGGAAAATTATCACCAATGCATCCACAATTTCTAGAGCCATTTCTGTAAGTACCCTGGGATGCAGACCATCAGGCCATGGGGATTTATCAGCATTCAGTCCCATCAGTCTACCCAACACCATTTCCTGCCAAATGTGGATTTCCTTCAGTTCCTCCGTCACCCCAGATCCTCTGGCCACTAGTACATCAGGAAGATTGTTTGTGTCCTCCTTAGTGAAGATGGATCCAAAGTACCTGTTCAACTCATCTGCCATTTTCTTGTTCCCCATAATAAATTCACCGTTTTCAGTCTTCAATGTTGCAATCAAATCTAAACTTGATATGATTACGCAGTCAAATGCCCTAATGGATCTCAAGAGCAAATTATTGGATAACATCAATTAAGCGTAAATCTTTATCCAAGATAAGGTCAAATGGCCACCAGGACTTAGAAGTCACATATCCTGGAGAAACACGCATGTTTGTAAATATGGCATTATACTGATTCTCAGTTAAATAAAAGCTTTCATAAATCTAACCATGCTAACAATAAATATAACGATCAATACATTTTCGGTGCTGCATCCATAAAGATGTTTAGAAACAACAGTGGAATAATTAAAAACAACAGTGACAGACTGTTGAACAGTCATACAGCTAAATCTTGCTCATCAAAACATTAGATTATATATTCATATCCGTCCTTAAATAAACAGACCAAAGCAATATCTTGCATAGAAAGTTGCTGCTACTTAAAATAACATTTTGGGTCAAGTATCTACAGCAGGCACGTGCCGTGAGTAACTATTCAAGATAGGCAGGCGGCTTTAAAAAAAAAATCTTAAACCGCGCATGCGCATTTGGTCTCTCCTTAAAAAATAAAAAATAAAAATAAGTAACAATTCAATTTGCCCAAGGCTTCTAAATCTCCTTCATTTTTTAATTACTGAATGGGTGGAGGACGGAGGATGAAGGCAGGTGGAGAGATGGTGGGAAAAACGGGAGCACACCAGTACGTTGAATCAGTTGTCATCTTATTGAATGGAAATACTAATTCAAGGGTCCAATTGGAGGGAGAGTTCCTTTCACAGCGTGTGGAGAGTCTGTGCCAGGGATTAAAGATGCGGGGAGGGCAGGAGTGTTGAGATGGAGGGGGTCAGAGATCATTTCAGACTCACTCACCGCTGCCGCAGCGCTCCGGGCACGGACAGCAGAACTGGCCGCCACTTCTGGGGAAGGAAGCAGCTCGGGTGACTGCGAGCGGCCGCCAGGTCCCGACAGCAGAACTGGCCGCCACTTCTGGGGAAGGAAGCAGCTTGGGTGACTGCGAGCGGCCGCCAGGTCCCGACAGCAGAACTGGCCGCCACTTCTGGGGAAGGAAGCAGCTTGGGTGAATGCGAGCGGCCGCCAGGTCCTGACAGCAGAACCGGCTGCCACTTCAGCCCCTTCTGCCGGCCCGCTCACCTCTGGCAGTGCTCTCTGACTGAACACCTCTCACCTGCCGCTCGCCGGCTTCACTCATGTCAGTTGCTTCCCGCAAATCCTTAAATTCCCACAGCTGAGTAACCTCAATTGGTCCCTTGAGCGCGCTGTCGGAATTTAAGGATTTGCGGGAACCCGGTCAGCGAGCGGCAGGAGAGAGGTGTTCAGACAGAGAGCACTGCCAGAGGTGAGTGGGGACCAGCAGAAGGGGCTGAAATAGCAGCCGGTTCTGCTGTCTGGTCCCGGCGGCCGCTCATAGTCACCCGAGCTGCTTCCTTCCTCGGAAGTGGCGTCCAGTTCTGCTGTCCGTGCCCTGAGCGCTGTGGCAGCCACCCGAGCTAATTCACTCCCCGGCCACAATGCGGTGGCTCCGTGCAAGGAGCGTCGCAAGTGGGTTATTGGCCCGATCCCCTCCTTCACAACGCTCCTGCCTTCCCCACAACTTTACCCCGGGCCAGACTCCTCAAACACTGTGAAAGGAGCTCTTCCCCCCCCACCCACCCCGGGAAATACAGTATTTAAAAACATAAAGTACCAGGAAATGTACTTACCACGGTATTGGTACACAAACTCCATTCTTCTCTCTTTGCTTCCTAACATACCCTTCAGATAATGGCAATCCATATTTGAAAAACTTGCCAAGAAACTTGCGCTGTGCATGCACAGTAGGCTGCTGCGCATGCGCAGGACAGCAAACGCAGAATTTCAGCTGCCTTCAGCTCCACTTGAAATTGATGGCTTCAAGCAGCGCTGACAGCACGTGGGCTGCACAGACCTTCACATGTTACAAGTGCTGTGGTTGAAAGGCACGGAGAATAAGGCCTACCTAAGAGACCAATCTCTTAGATAGGCATAATCCTCCCATGCCTTTACTATTTATATTTAATGATTACCATGTCATAATTTTAGTCAGGGTAGGCAGTACCTACCTTGCCTACCCTGACGGCATGTGCCTGATCTACAGCTACTAATAATTAGCCTCTGATGAATAGCTAATAGCTAAATACATTCAATATTTACCACAACTTTGGTTATTCTTTCATATTCCATTTAGAATGTTAAAAAATTACAGCAATCCTTTAAAAGACCTAAGAAATCAATGTTTGCAGAATCACACTGGGAACAATATACTTATTGAGAGAGAAATTGAATTAATGCTTATGAACAAATATATAGTTCGGGACAATATTAAGTCAATAGCATAAAAGATATAAAATGTCCAGAACTTCCATATGATTGCAAGAGATATAAAAACAGCAGGAACTACAAATAAGAACTATGAAAAGAAACATAAAAGGTATATGAAAATGCACACAATCTTTAGCATTAGACTGGGAAAGAAGGATAATGGTAATGCAAGAGTGACAAACCCAAAGGACATGATCCTTTTCCATGCTGAAAATTTAAGGAAATAGATGAAAAAATTGGAAATTCTTCAACAATAACCTTCAGACATTCTCTCGATTCTGGCACCGTCTCTTTAGATTGATCTCACTTTGCTACTTAAGAAAGGCGAGAGAGAGAAACTGGGAAATCACAAACCAGCTAGTCCAACAACCATTGTTAGGAAATTATTAAAATCTATAATTAAAGAGTAAAAAAAAATCTTCAAGTATGTTCAGCTGATTGCAAAATCAATCTGCAAAAATGGGGTAATGTCTTAAAACCCATGTAATCTGTTTGAAGAGATATTGAAAGTAGTGGACAGTGGTGTCCTTATGAATATTATTTGCTCAAGTCCCTCATAAATGACTGTTTCCGTACTTAAAATTGAAGATGCACTAAAGATATATTATTGACCCGAGCAGCAGATTAGTGTGTTGGGATAACAAATAGATATTAAAATTGTTGACTGGTCAACAAGGAGAAGTGGAAGGGGCCACATTTATATTCACAGAACATAGAACAATACAGCACAAGAACAGACATAGAAACATAGAAACATAGAAAGTAGGTGCGAGAGTAGACCACCAGGTCCGTCGAGCCCGCACCGCCATTCGCTCATGGCTGAACACTAAACAGACACACTTACCCACAAACAGTAGACACAAGACACAGAACACAAGACACTACCCTCCCCTTTATACCGCTATCACCCCTCTCCACCCCAAAAACCTCGTGATCTCCTGGGGGAGGCAAAAAACCGGATAAAAACCCAGGTCCAATTCGGGAAAAAAATCCGGGAAATTCCTCTCCGACCCCAATCTAGGCGATCGACACTTGTCCAGGAGATCACTCAGGTCTTACTATACTAACCATACCTAGGTCCATATCCCTGCCCTCTCCCCGTAGCCCCTTATCCCCTTGGCAGCTAAAAATCCATCTATTTTAGTCTTAAATATATTTAAAGTTTCTGCTTCCACTGCTCCCTGGGGCAGTGAATTCCATAAATTAACCACCCTCTGGGTGAAGAAGTTCTTCCTCATCTCAGTTTTAAAAGAGCCCCCCCTTATTCTGCAACTATGTCCCCTAGTTCTAGTTTCCCCGATCATTGGGAACATCCTCGGTGCATCCACCCGATCAAGGCCCCTCACGATCTTATATGTTTCAATGAGATCGCCTCTCATTCTTCTAAACTCCAAAGAGTAGAGTTCCAGCCTACTTAACCTTTCCTCATATGTCAATCCCCTCATTGCAGGAATTAATCTTGTAAACCTTCGCTGCACTGCCTCCAGGGCTAGTACATCCTTTCTTAAGTATGGACCCCAGAACTGTACACAGTATTCCAAATGTGGTCTCACTAATACTGTGTACAGCTGCAGCAAGACCTCCGTGTTTTTATACTCAATCCCCCTAGCAATAAAGGCCAAAACTCCATTGGCCTTCCTGATTGCTTGCTGCACCTGCATACTAACTTTTAGTGATTCATGTACTAATACCCCTAGATCCCTTTGCGTTGCATTACAACGCAGCTCCTCCTCATTTAGAAAATAACTTGCCCTATCATTTTTTTTCCCAAAGTGAATGACTTCACATTTATTAGTATTAAACTTCATCTGCCAAGTTGTTGCCCACTCACCTAGCTTATCTATATCCTTTTGCAGACTCTTCCTATCCTCCTCATCCCCTACTTTTCCTCCCATTTTTGTATCGTCCGCAAATTTTGATATATTACACTTGGTTCCCTCCTCCAAATCATTTATATAAATTGTGAACAACTGGGGTCCCAGCACCGACCCTTGCGGAACCCCGCTAGTTACCGGTTGCCATCCCGAGTATGAACCATTTATCCCCACTCTCTGCTTCCTATTTGTTAGCCAATCCTCTACCCATGCTAATATATTACCCCCAATTCCATAATTTTTTATTTTTAGCAATAGTCTCTTATGTGGCACCTTGTCAAAAGCCTTTTGGAAGTCCAAGTATACCACATCCACCGGTTCCCCTTTATCCACCCGGGTTGTTACTTCCTCAAAGAATTCGAGCAAATTCGTTAAACAGGACTTCCCCTTCACAAAACCATGCTGGTTCTGTCCGATGAAGTCATGTTTATCCAAGTGCCCCGTTAGTGTTTCTTTAATAATTGTCTCTAACATTTTACCCACCACCGATGTTAGACTAACCGGTCTATAGTTACCTGCTTTCTGTTTACTTCCTTTTTTAAATATAGGTGTTACATTGGCCATTTTCCAATCCACTGGGACCGTTCCTGCCTCCAGGGAGTTTTGGAAAATTATCACCAATGCATCCACAATCCCCACCGCTATCTCCCTCAAGACCCTTGGATGTAATCCATCAGGCCCAGGGGATTTATCCTCCTTCAGTCTCATTAATTTCCCTAATACCACCTCCTTGGTGATCTTAATAGTATTTAGCTCCTCCATTCCTACCGCCCCCTGTTTATCCAACGTTGGAATATTTTTTGTGTCTTCTATGGTGAAGACTGATACAAAATACTCGTTTAATGCCTTTGCCATTTCCATGTTCCCCACCAACAACTCTCCAGTCTCACCCTCCAATGGACCAACGTTCACCTTAGCCACCCTTTTTCTTTTTATATAGCTATAAAAACTCTTACTATTAGTTTTTATGTTGTTTGCTAAATTCCTTTCATAGTCTATTTTCCCCGTCTTAATTAATCTCTTAGTTATTTTTTGCTGACCTTTAAATGCTTCCCAATCCTCTACCCTCCCACTATCTCTGGCTACCTTATATGCCCTTGCCTTCAGCCGAATACTATCCTTTATAGTTTTACTGAGCCATGGCTGACTGTTCTTACCCTTACCCCTTTTTTTCTTCATAGGAATAAATTTTTCTTGAAGGTTATACAGTAGACCCTTAAACGTACACCACTGCTCATGTACCGTCTTATTCTTGAGTCTGCTATCCCAGTCAACTTTGATCAGCTCAGTCCTCATACCTTCATAATCCCCCTTATTTAGACTAAGCACCCTAGCCTGAGTTTCAACCTGCTCCCCTTCTATTTGAATATGGAATTCGACCATATTGTGGTCACTTGTTCCCAACGAGTCCCTAACTATGACATTTTTAATTAATCCTGCTTCATTACACAGGACCAGATCCAAGATTGCCTCCCCCCTTGTCGGTTCTGTGACATACTGTTCTAGGAACCCGTCTCTAATACATTCTATAAACTCTTCCTCTAGTCTACCCTGCCCAGTTTGGTTTGCCCAATTAATATGAAAATTGAAGTCCCCCATGATTACAGCAGTTCCCTTTTTACATGCGTCAACTATTTGCAGATTTATGTTCTGACTAACAGCGTCACAGCTATTTGGAGGTCTATAAATTACACCCACTAGTGTTTTTTTCCCCTTGTTATTCTCTATCTGTACCCAAGCTGTTTCACTATCCTGATCCTTCAACGCAATATCCTTCCTCTCTATTGCCGTTATTCCCTCCCTTATTAAAAGGGCCACCCCTCCTCCCTTTCTTTCCTGTCTATCTTTCCTAATTGTCGAGTACCCCTCTATATTTAACTCCCAGTCCTGATCCCCTTGCAGCCATGTCTCCGTAATGGCCACGATATCATAACTATATATACTTAATTGCACCGTTAATTCATTTATCTTATTACGAATACTCCGTGCATTTAGATAAAGCACTTTCAGATGATTTTTACTACCCTTCCTTTCCGTTTTTGCCCCTTTTACATCTAGAGCTTTATCTTCACCCATTATGTCTCCTGTCACATTTTGACTTTCCGCTTCCCCACTGATACCCTGCTCTATATCCTCTACCCCTGCCGTTATTACCCCCCTTGATACCTCCCCCCCGCTACTTAGTTTAAAGACCTCTCTACTGCCCTAGTTATATGATTTGCCAGGACCCCAGTCCCAGCACCGTTCAGGTGAAGTCCGTCCTTACAGAACAGATCCCCCCTGTCCCAGTACTGGTGCCAGTGGCCCAAGAAACCAAACCCATTATTCCCACACCAGTCTTTGAGCCACGCATTCAGCTTTTTAATTTTACGTACCCTCGCCGATTTGGCCCGTGGCTCAGGTAGCAATCCGGAGATCAGTACCCTCGAGGTTCTGCTTTTTAATTTATTCCCTAACTGCTCAAACTCCTTCAGCAGATCCTCCTTCCTCGTCCTTCCTATGTCATTGGTCCCCACATGGACCACGACCACTGGATCCTCCCCCTCCCACTGCAAATTTCTCTCCAGCATCGCAGAGATATCCTTAACCCTAGCACCGGGTAGGCAACACAGCCTTCGGGACATGTTCTGCTGGCCGCAGAGAACCTTATCTACCCCCCGAATAATACTATCCCCTATCACTACGGCATTTCTTCTAACTCCCCCCTCTTGAATGGCCCCCTGATCCACGGTGCTGCAGCCAGGTTGCTCATCCCTCCCACAGCCCCTGATCCCGTCCTTACATTGAGTAAGAGCCTCGGTCATGCTCGTCAGGGACAAGGGCTGTGGCTCCTGCCGCATCTCCTCCTGGTTCCCCCTACCTGCCTCGCTTATGGCCACACCTTCCTTTCCTTGCTCACTGCCTACTGAATTAGTTAAACTGGTCGGTGTGACCATCCCCTGGCACAAAACATCCAGGTAATACTCCCCCTCCCTGATGTACCGCAGCGTATGAAGTTGGGTCTCCAGCTCATCAATGCGGAGCTGGAGTTCCTCTAGCCTCAAACACTTACTGCAGCTGTAGGGATCTTCTACATCAATGGTGTCGACAAATTCCCACATCTCGCAGTATTGGCACATCTCCTGACTGCCCATCTTATATAAATAATTAACTGGTCCTATTTAAGAATCCCCTACTGTATTGATACACCCCTTATTTATATAATCCTACCTCCTATAAATGGGAAAGTACTCACCCCAGCCGTAAATTACCTACTGGTTTGGCTGTCTAGTGGTAATTCCGTCCGCTCTTCCTGTCTGGTCCACTGCTCCCTTGCAGTGCGTGGCAAACCTCTTTGCCTCTGTTTTATATCTACAGTGCGTGGCAAACCTCTTTGCCAACCTCTTTGCCTCTGTTTTATATCTACAGTGCGTGGCAAACCTCTTTGCCAACCTCTTTGCCTCTGTTTTATATCTACAGTGCGTGGCAAACCTCTTTGCCTCTGTTAGTCTCTGTTAGTCTCTCGAGCCGCGGCTCCGTCCGTCCTCCCTCGGCGACAGCACCTCTACTTGTTTTCCTGCAGACAGGCCAGGAGAAGCCAAAGATCAGCAGCACAAACAGCACCTGCCCGAAACCACAGATCTCTGGACTGAGCTGGGTCCTGCCTGTGCCCTTTAGCCCTGCCTGTGCCGAGCATAATGCCAAGACCATCTCTTATCTGCCTGCACATAACCTTAATGTGCATTCCCCTTAATCTGTGTATAAAACTTACCACTCACCCACAAGTTCAGGATCAAACCCGGATCTCTGGCGATATAAAGGGCCTGTCCCACTTTCACGACCTAATTCGCGATCTCTGCCGAGTTTGCCCTTGACTCATACTCACAACATGGTCGGCACGAGGTCGTAGGAGGTCGTAGGTAGGTCGTAGCAGGCCGTGATGCTAGTCTTAGGTACTCGTGGCATCATGTAGGTCGGGCCATTTTTTCAAAAAGATGAAGAGTAAAAAAGGTCGTGAATTAGGTCTTGAAAGTGGGACAGGCCCTTTAGGCAGCATCTCTATCAGCTGTGTCATCATGTCACCACATTATAGGTAAATGAAAATCCATCATAAAAATGGTGAATAGCATAATGGAGAGGTTGAATGTTTCATGTACGTTAATCACTCAAGCTTCAAATCCAATATAGAAAATAATCAAATAATCAAAGAGGTTAATATATTTCAGTGGATGTTGACCTTGGAAAAAATGCACCTTAGTTTTTTTAGAATAATATCTAAAGTCAAATTGCAAGGGAAGATTACAGAAACTAAGGGTTTCAGAATGTTAAGGGACAATTGGATCAAAGTTTCCTGGATGCTGAGGTGATCTAATGGGGGCAGAAAGAAAGCCACTATTTCCATTGGTTGTGAATCTAGGATGATGATATATCTTCTGATACTTGGCCTTTCAGGAATGAAGTTTTGAAACATTTCTGCATTCTAACAGTGTAGGAAGTTCAGAATTATCTGCAGCAAATGGCAATTTAATGCTAATTTATTGCTAATTTAAGATCCAAGTTTGGTAAGTTTGTGTTAACAAAGCATATTAAAGATTCTAAAACCAAGATAACGTAATGAATTACAGTAGGTCACAAACCAACCATGCTATAATTTGTCAGTAATGGTTTGAAAGGAATAACCTGCCCTCGTTCTTTCTCCCCTTCCATAGTGAACTATGATAAAATATTTATAAATGGAACTTAAAATGAGTTTCTCAGATAAGGACAGCATTTTTCATTTTTAATTAGAGTTTTTAGTACAACAGGCATGAGTAACAATTTAAGTAATTGAAGATGTTATGAACCATATAAAATCTGTTACTGGTTGAATTGGTGTACAGAAGTTCAATTTTCAGTAAAATTAGAACAAAATATAGAAGATTTTAAAACGTGTTTGTATGCTTAATTTAAAATCAAAATGTAAACTACTCACATGAGAGGTCAAGGACAGGTGCGATTGGTAGAAATTCCCCATGGTGATTAATATTATCTGACCACCTGGATGGCTACAAAGGCATATTTGGAATCATTTTTGCATATTCTTTGTCCACAAATCACATCTTAAAATCATGTTGTGCACAATAGATTATATGGGTGATTGTTTACTTTGCGATCTTTAAGGAGTAGTCGGGATTGCCCAGCATCAAATGTGTATTGAATGATTGGCCCTGGAGCACAGAAGCCATTTCTGCCTTTACCAGCAGAAATTTGATGTGAAATGAAGCACATATGACCCACATTTTACTTCGGAGTCACGTGAGTGACTACGTGAAGAAGCCCGCCAGGACGCATGCGTGCCATATCGCTTTCACGCTTGCGAAACGACAGGCGCAGCGGTAAGTTTGAAACCGCGACCTGCAGGTAAGTGATTTACTCTGCGGTAGTGTTTGTCCCCGCGCTGTTTTACACAGGGGGGGAAGCTGGACAAAATAGTGTCCACAAGTGCTGCGAGTGAAGCTGGCTGGGGAGGACCGCGAAGTTGCGGGAGCCAGCAGCAGCTGAAGGCACAAGCCCCGTAAGGGATCAGCTGTGCCGATTTCTGATCCCGCACCGGCCAGAACACCATGGCCGGGCGGGAGACTATTCAGAAAAGGTCCGTCGACTTTTGACAAGTCGATAACGGCAGGAGGCGGGGTGAAACGACGTTCCCCCGTAGTGACAATTTAAACCAGGACCTGCAGGTAAGACCTGCGGTCTTTTTGTTTTTTCCCATGCTGATTACAGGTGGAGAAACCAACGGGAAACAAAGAAGACAAGGTCTGCGACAAAGCTGGTGAGGGAGGACCGCGGAGCAGCAGGCAGCCAGCAGCAGCCAGCGGCACACGGATCACCGATAGTGGGATCAGCTGTGCCCGATGTCGCCTCCGCACCGGCCAGATCCACGCGGCCGGGCGGTAAGGCTAGACACAAAAACAAACAAGGTCGTGGACTCAGAGGAGTCCGACTTTGAACAACCGCGGGCGGCCAGCGACCGAGAGCGCTGGAGCCGGATGGAGCGGTGTGTGGAGCATTTGCTCCAACGTGACAGACTCCGGGAGATGGAGTCAGGTCACTGTGGGCCCTATGATAAACCCACAGCAGTACCTCTTGAAGGGCTGCACAGTGCTTCTACCTCATCAGAGGGGAGCACTGCGGGTCAGTTCTGGGCTGACCTGGAAGAGGGGTCCGCATAAGGAAAGACAAGTGTGCAAGGGGTGCAGGAACGAGAGAACCTACTGAACTAATAAAAGGGACTCCAACAAAAACCCACTTCAGCCAAAGACAGCACCCCTACGCACCCACCAGCAGAACTGGTGAAAGCTCGAAGGCCCGGTACTCAAAACATGAGTCTTTATTAGGCCATGGCCCAGGCCGGCCTTCTTGGAAGATGCGGGGACCTCCAACGCCAACCAAACTGTAAATCCTGACACCAGCGCAACAACAGCAGTGAAGAACCTACAAAAAGAAGTAAACCTGCCACTGGTAACTATGGAGGTAGGTGGGTCTGGTTCCCTACAAAATACAGGGAGCATGGAGGTTGGGGGGAGATTACACTCTTTTCTGAATGCATGGAGCATGTTAACAACCGATACTTACATCTTAAGCAGTATCCAGGGATATACAATAGAGTTTATACACAAGTACAGCCCTCCAGTTCAACATATACCGATCCGAATGTTCGTGCTTTCTGATAAAGAAAAATCAAAAGCGCAAGCTGAACTGGAGCGGCTTTACGTAAAAGGTGTAATTGAGAAAACTCAACACGAACCATTAGAATTCGTGTCCAATATATTTACCAAAAACAAAAAAGATGGTGGTTGTCGCATCATCATAGATCTGACAAAATTGAATACATTTGTACAATATATTCACTTCAAAATGAAAACCTTTGTTACTGCTAAACAATTAATTTCCAAAGGTTACTTCATGGCCAGCATCGAGTTAAAAGATGCTTACTATTCAGTGCCTATACGAGGTGACCACAAATGTTACTTAAAATTCAACTGGATGGGACAACACTGGCAGTACAAAGCACTGCCAAATGGTTTATCATCAGCCCCAGGCTGTTCACAAAAATTTTGAAACCAGCCCTAACGTTTCTACGGAAACGTAAACACATGGTCATGGCATATTTAGATGACATACTCATTGTGGGCAAAACTTTGGAATTGGCCAAACAAACTGTAACAGCCACAAAACAGTTATTTGAAAAACTGGGATTTATTATCCATCCAGTTAAATCTAAACTAACGCCTTCCACTACTATGGACTATTTGGGGTTCACCATTGACTCAGTTCACATGTCGGTGACTCTGCCTAAGGGAAAGGCTAGAGATTTAATAGAGGCTTGCAATAACCTCATTGACATCAGCAAACCATCCATCAGATTGGTAGCAAAAATAATTGGCAAAATGGTGGCTGCCTTTCCAGCCACACAATTTGGACCTCTACATTACCAAAACTTACAGAGAGCAAAAATACAAGCACTCAAAATTAATGCAGGTCACTTTGACCGACCTATGAAACTACCAATCAAAGCTAAAATGGAACTAGAATGGTGGATAGATAACATCTGGCTTTGTTCCAATCCAATCATTGTCAGTAACCCTTCCATGGTACTACAAACTGATGCCAGTGCACTTGGGAGGGGAGCCACCAATACCATCACCAGCTGTTGAGGTAGATGGACTGCTCAGGAGGCATCATTATTACTCACACTGGGCATAAACTACCTGGAAATGTTGGGTGCATTCCATGGCCTAAAGTCATATTGTACTGGGTCATATCACCAGCATGTTAGACTACAGATAGACAATACCACCATGGTAGCATACATTAACCACATGGGTGGAAACAAATCGACATCATGTGACAATCTGGCTAATACAATTTGGCAATGGTGTATCCAGAGAGATATTTGGATATCAGCCACTTACCTACCAGGAAGACTACATTTAGTGGCAGACACCAGGTCACGCAAATTTAATGAAAACACCGAATGGATGTTGAATAAAAAAGTATTTGCTGATATTACAGCAAAATATGGAACACCAGATATCGATCTATTCGCATCAAGACTTAACCACCAGTTATCAAATTATGTTTCATGGGAACCAGACCCTCAGGCAGCGGCGACAGATGCATTTTCGCTGCATTGGGGGCAATTGTTTATTTACGCATTCCCTCCTTTCTGCCTCATCAGTCGGGTATTAAGGAAAATACAACAAGACTCTGCGTCTGGTATTTTGGTAGTACCCGATTGGCCTACTCAACCATGGTTCCCAGTGGTATTAAACATGGCATTAGAACCATGTATCATCATCCCACATGGACCAGATTTATTGCTACATCCCGTAACAAGGGATAGCCACCCATGCCATAAACATTTGAACATTAATTTGTAGAGTTTAAAAACACCTCTACTACAACTGGGACTGACGGACCGAACAGTGAACATGATCTCGGCGGCCCAAAGACAGTCAACCAAAAAACAGTATCTGGTCTATATCAGGAAGTGGGAGATGTACTGCCATAAAAACAACATCACCTACAGAGACATGAACATCCCGTCTGTTCTGGAATATCTGGCAGGCCTCCACTATGATGAGGGGCTCAGTTACAGTGCCATCAACTGCGCCAGAAGTGCCCTATCGACTTACCTATGGCAGGGGACAGAGCGTTACTCTGTTGGGACTCACCCACTGGTAACAAAACTTATGAGGGGAATTTTTAATACTAATCCCCCAAGAACCAGGTACTCCCAAATATGGGATGTAAGTATTGTCCTGAAGATGCTCAGGAATTGGTCTCCAGCAACAGCTCTGTCCCTACAGTCATGCTAATGGCATTGGTCACGGCACAAAGGGTACAGTCACTGCATAAACTAAGACTGGACAACATGACTTCCTCAACAGAAAATATTACGTTTCATATCTATGAGTTAGTAAAGCAGAACAGACAGGGATCAGCAGGCCTCAATATACAATTAGGTCATACCCAACAGATGACCGTCTGTGTATAGTAAGACATCTGTCGTTATACATGGAGAAAACGAAAATCCTAAGAGGCAATGAGA
Organism: Amblyraja radiata; assembly: GCF_010909765.2. Taxonomy (NCBI): domain Eukaryota; kingdom Metazoa; phylum Chordata; class Chondrichthyes; order Rajiformes; family Rajidae; genus Amblyraja; species Amblyraja radiata. Next base: position 35,588,016 of record NC_045966.1, on the reverse strand, counting down.
AGGCACTTTTTGGTCAGCCACAAGCAACCACACAAAAGAGTGACGGTCCAGACCATCTCAAGATGGCTGAAACAGGTGCTAACACAGGCTGGGGTGGATTCTAATATTTTAAAATCTCATCCCACCAGGGCTGCAGCTACATCGGCAGCGATACAGTTGGATGTACCAATGGACCAAATCCTCAAGGCAGCAGGATGGTCTGGGGAAAAAACTTTCCAATTATTTTACAACAAACCAGTAATGAAACCTGGAACGTTTGCAGAAACAATTTTAAGTTCTGTAAATTAATTTAAACCCATAAAAAGGGTTATAATTTTGTGTTAATAAATTTTATGATTTCAATGTCGAATTCATGTCCAAATTATGTTAACACAATTCCTCCTACAGTCATAAAGGCAGACGTGATGCATGGACTCATTTCCACGGCATGAAATCACAGAGCTTTAAAATCTTCACGTAGTCACTCACGTGACTCCGAAGTAAAATAGTAAGATTAAACGAGAATTTACCAGTTTGAAGTTTGATCTGTATTTTATGAGGAGTTACGCTGAGGGATTACGTGCCCTCCGCTCCCACCCTTGATCATATACTTAACTGGTATCTCTTCTCTAATCTTACTATGTTTAGTCATTACAGTTATCTGTGATTTCACACCGCTGCTTTGAAGAATGATACGCATGCGTCCTGGCGGGCTTCTTCACGTAATCCTTCATCGTAACTCCTCATAAAATACAGATCAAACTTCAAACTTTTAAGTTCTCGTATAATCTTACTATTCATCACTCAAACATAAGTAAGATCATAAGATCATAAGTGATACGAGAATTAGGCCATTCGGCCCATCAAGTCTACTGCGCCATTCAATCATGGTTGATCTATCTCTCCCTCCTAACCCCATTCGACTGCCTACTCCCCACAAACTCAGAAACCTAAATGAGGAACAAATTATGTTGGAGATTATCAAGGAAATGTGACTGAAAAGATACCCCTTTTGCATTGATGCATTGATCACTGAGATCAGAGTCAATTTCTATTCATCAGCAGAATTCTATCAGCATTGGTGGGGGTCAGGTAAGTTATAAAAGTTAGAATTTTGACTAACCAAATTTTATCAGCCAAATTCAAACTCTCTAGGGGATGCAGACAGGGATGTCCGTTATCACCCTTATTGTTCGCATTGGTGATAGAACCATTGGCGGAAAAAATTAGATCTGAACCTGAAATATATGGCTATAATACTGATACAACAATTAATAAAATTTCTTTATATGCAGATGATGTTTTGATTTATATTACAAAACCGGAAATTAGTATTCCCAACCTGCTAAACATTATAACTAAGTTTGGTGCATTTTCTGGGTATAGGATTAATTGGGATAAAAGCGAGATTATGCCAATAACAGGAATAAATCTTAATACATTACAACAATACCCATTAAAAGTAGTTACAGACAAACTTAAATATTTAGGGATTAACGTAACTAAAACTCATAACTCATTAATAAAATCCAACTATCCTCAACTATTAGATAAACTTAGAAAAAATATTTTATATTGGAAAACACTGCCTATATCCATGATTGGTAGAATAAGTGCCATAAAGATGGTATTTCTACCGCAGTTGTTATATTTGTTTCAGGCTATTCCTTTTTTTCTTCCGAAAACTTTTTTTTATAAAATTGATAATATTGTCAATAGCTTTATTTGGGATTATAAAAATCACAGAATAAATAAAAAACATCTATGCAAAGCTAAGATAAATGGAGGATTAGCACTTCCAAACTTTTTATATTATTTTTGGGCTGTTCAGATTAAGAATATGAATTTCTGGTGGGTAAATATGGATCATGAACCGACATGGTTAAATATAGAAAAGGAGGACTGTCTACCTTTCAATGTAGGTTCGATAATTTTTGCACCAACGGAAGTACAAAAAAAATATTATAAAGACAACCTAATAATATATAATAATAGACGTATTTGGAAACAAATAGTTAAGACTCTACACTTGGATAATCTCTCATTTAGATTACCAATTATGAATAATCCATCGTTTAAACCTGCTATATTAGATGGGGGGTTTAAACAATGGGATGATTTAGGAATTACAAGGATAGAACATCTGTATAGAAAAGGAAAATTTCTTTTATTCCAGGAGTTACAAGATATTTATGGATTGTCTCCACAACATTTGTTTAGGTATTTACAAATTAGAGATTATATTAAATCCAATACACAAGATTATAAAAATAAAGAAGCAGGATTGTTAGATGAACTGTTTAATTTATATCCAAATACAGAAAAATTAATAGCCTATATATATAACATCATTTTGGATAAGGAGAATCCAATAACGGAAGTATATCGTCAAGCATGGGAAAATGAAATGGGATTGGCTATAACAAAAGAAAACTGGGAAGAAAGTCTACAACGAATACACCGGTGTTCATTAAACGCCAGACATATACTGATACAATTTAAAGTATTATATAGGTTACATTATTCGAAAACTAAATTAAATAGTATTTTTCCGAATCTCTCCGCTATTTGTGATAAGTGCAAGAAAGCAGAGGCAAATTTAATACATAGTTTCGTTACATGTCCTAAATTGAATTATTACTGGACAGAAATCTTTAAAGTTATTTCTGAAGTCATCAAAGTTAAATTGGACCCTAACCCAAAGCTAATAATATTTGGAATTCCGGATTTACATCTATCACTTACAGTAAATCAAAGAAATTTCTTTGATTACTGTTTAATAATTGGAAAAAAAAATCATATTGAAATTTTGGAAGGGAACATTATCCCCCACAACCAAAATGTGGGCAACAGAGATGATGGAGACGTTACATCTGGAAAGAATTAGATTTGTCCTATTGGACAAGTATAATTCTTTTGAACAGATATGGTCTCCATATATACAGTATTTAGAGAAGTAGCTGTTCTTGGCAACACAGCTCGACGTGCACCCTGCGGGATTTGGTGAGAATAATTCATTTTTATATTGGAATTACATATATGTCTTTATTGATACTATCACTTGTAGTAGTGTTATTAATAATACATATTGTGGTTACTAAAAATTTTTTTTTTTTTTTTTTTTTTTTTCGTTTCTCTTTTCTTTCTTATATATAATCAAATTATTATTTAATCACTCTCTTAATGATTTATTCTTTCTCTATTCTTTCTCTATCATTATTTCTAAAAAAACAGTAGATAAGTATTACTAGTGTTTTATTTAATGCAAATTGAATTAATTTGATATAAAGTTGTTTGAAGCATTGTAATTGATTACCTTTAATAAAAAAATATATTTAAAAAAAAAGTTATAAAAGCCCTCGTACATAACTAATTACACTGATACATACTGTGTGCTTTGCCAACATAATGGGCGCAACCAAAGCTTTTCACTGAATATCGGTATACGTGACAATAAACTAAACTGAACTGAACCTTACACTACCACGGGGCCATCCATAACACAGGACAAATAAATGGATGGGGAAAGATATGCTTCATCTGAATCATGCTGGACTAGTATCCTGACGAATCACATACAAAGGGTTATAGATAGGGCTTTAAACTAATATAAGTAGGGAGAACTCTGAGAAAAATATATTTAACAGTTCTAGAGGGAATGAAAGAATGCGGGCAAGGGATAGCAAGGGGTAAATTGACAAGCCAAGTGTACGGAATAAGAAAAATGTAAATAAAAGTGTGTTGCACAGAGCAATTCCAGAATTTAAAAAAGCTGCAAATAAAAAATTAAAAGATTCATGGTCTTTATTTGAACCCATGTAGCATTTGTAACAAGTGCTGACATTTGATAACATAGATAACAACATGTGAGTGTAATCCAAGATTTATTACAGGTATATGTTGCATGGTAACTGGGTCTAGGTACTTAGTATTCCAGGTTTAAGAATATAATGGTATAGGAATACTTTATTGTCACATGTGACTAGGCACAGTGAGATTCGTTGCGTGCATACATAATGTAGACAAATACAAATGTATTGGAGCAATATTGAATAAAGGGACAGTGGATCATGATATGGAATCAGTTTGAGTTGAAATTATGAATTTATGTAGATGATAGAAGACATGGATGGGAGTTGTCTACAGGCCTCCAGTATGTGACCACTTGAAAGAAATGAACATACTTGGTGACATATATTTTGGGTATGCTTGAATGAAATGGCATTTATCATAGAAAACGTTAAACTACATATTACTTGGATTGACCAAACTGTCAAAGATATTGCAGGAGAAAATATTCTGGAATCTTTCAGAATATAGAACAATATGACACAAAAAGAGGGCAATTGGACTTTCTTTATTTTGAGCTCCACCCGAATTCTAACATTGCCTTTTAGCGCAGTATGTTACAAAATATATTACAGCCAGGAGTAGGCTGGCTGTAATAGTAATGAATAACGAGGGAGCATTAATAAGAAATCTTGTGGTTAAATATCCACTGGGAGGTGGCGACCACAATCTGATAGATTTTCAGGTGAGTTAGCGGGCAGGGACATAAGATCAAAACCAGAGTCTTCAAATTAAATAAGGACAATTTTAATGGTATAAAGAGACAATAAGCTCTTGACAGGTCCGTAGATGAATGCTGACAGATATTCAATCAGCTAATCCAGAATTTTCTACAGAAATATAACCCAATTAGCAAGAGAGATTCCATAAAATAAGGGCTCAATCTGTGATTTGAAAAGATCAAGGATAATATCGAATTGAAAAGTAGTGGGAGGGCTGGTGAAAGACCATAAGACCACAAGACATTGGGGCAGAATAAGACCATTCGGCCCATTGAGACTATTCTGCCATTCGATCAAGCTGATCTATTTTTCCCTCTCAACCCCATTCTCTTGCCTTTTCTCCATAATCTTTGATAGCCTTACCAATCAAGACTCTATGAACCTTCGCTTTAAAAATATCCAATGACTTGGTCTCCACAGCCGTCTGTGGCAATGAACCACAGATTCACCACCCTCTGGTGAAAGAAGTTCCTCCTCATTTCCATTCTAATTGTATGTCCTTTTATTCTGAGGATGTGCCCTCTGGTCCTAGACTCTCTCACCAGTAGAGGCATCCTTTCTATGTCCAATCTAACTTTCATTAGGCCTTTAATTATTTGGTAGGTTTCAATGAGACCCCCCCCCCCCTCATCTTTCTAAACTCCAGCGAGTCCATCCCCGGGATCCATCTCATAAACCTTTCTAAAGCCAGCACACCCCTCCTCAGAATCTATTCACAAAACTCCAAATGTGGTCTGATCAGTGCCTAATAAAGCTTTAGCATTACACCCGTGCTTTTATATTCTAGTCCTCTTGAAATGAATGCTAAAACATTGCATTTACCTTCTTTACTACAGACTCAAGCTGCAAATTAACCTTTTGAGAATCCTGCACCAGCACTCTAAAGTCCCTTTGCACCTTTGATTTCTGAATCCGCTCCCCATTTAGAAAATAGCCTTAATTCCTTTTATCAAAGTGCATGACCGCACACTTTGCTACACTGTATAGAAAAGAGGTCGGAATATTTAGGATCCAGCAATGAAAGACTAAAGGGCCTGTCCCACGAGCAAGTGACTCCATGCGGTAAGCGCGACCTAAAAGGGCCTGTCTCATGAGCATGCGACTGCATGCAGCAAGCGCAACCAAACCAGAAGCGGGGGCCGCGCGGAGGTCGAGTGAGTGACATGAAGTTTGAGCGAAGTCCGCGGGAAGTTCGCGCGTGACGTACAACGTTGAGGCGGTGCGTGTACGGTGTCGAGGCGGCTGCGGGCCGGCAGGCTGTTGCCGCGCAGAATGTTTTGAACATGGTCAGTTTTTCGGAGCCCCGCGCGATGTCGGGACCAGCTCCGCGCAACTCCATACGGCTCCGGCGATCGAAGTGGGACTGGCCCCGCGAGCCGTACGGCTCAAGAGACCACGTTAGGTCGCGCTTGCCGCATAGAGTCGCATGCTCGTGGGACAGGCCCTTTAGGTCGCGCTTGCCGCATGGAGTCACATGCTTGTGGGACAGCCCTTAAAAAGCTCATATGAAGGCAAAATGCTAATTTTGAGAGAAGACTCAAACAACAGATGCATTACATAATTTATTTTGCATCAATTTTTACCATCGAAGAATCCAGGTGTCTAGTGAATGAATCACAAATAGTTAGTAGGCAGTTCTAACACATGCAGCATGTTGACTTTTATTGCAAAGTGATTGGAGTTTAATAATAGGGAGGTTTTGTTGCAGTCATAGAGGATGTTGGTGAGATCACACATGCAATGCTGCACACAGTTTTGTTCCCTTTACCTAAATAAAAAATATAATGGTATTGGAAGAAGTCCAAAGGAGGTCACCAGGCTAAATGAACGCTAGTGCTAGTGCTGGTGTTAAGAACACTGCACAACATTAACATTCTACAATATTTCTACAATATTCTGAATTGGTTTGACTGCTTTTGAGGTAATGGCTTGCAGAATGTTAATGCAGTCTCTCGATAGCTCCCACTCAGTGCAGTGAAGAAATGAAGAGATAATCTGTTTTGTTAATGGTGTTGGTTGAGAGGTAAATATTGGTTAAGATATTGGGAGAAATCTTTTGTTTTTTGAAAAGTATCATAGAATCTTTTGAGTCCAATTAAGAGGGCACTTCATGCAGAAGAGCACTCCCCCAAATTATGTCTTTTTGCTCTCCTTTGCTGCCTGGCTAGTTTAAAATTCCAAAGAATTTGTAAGGGAAGAGAGACAAATATCAGATTGGGGAGAAAGCCGAAAACAGCCTGAGTATCAGTAAAGATTGTGAGAGAGACGTGGGAAGAGAGAAGGAGATTCAGACTATAGGATAATTTCATGTTCAGTGGCTTTATTTCTCTCAAGCAATGCCATTTCTCTTAATGGTCCCAGCTCCCCCACTGAACTCAGAACACTTGGAAACACCTCTACCTCAGAGTTAATACCCTTTCCCTGGTTAAATGCTATATTTTCTAGAAAAATAGAGGGAAGTTTGCTAATGACTGTTCACTTTGTGATTATGCCTCTTGTGGTGGAATTGTTCATTGCTTGTTCAGACTAAGAAGTAAGGGGTTTAGAAGGGAGGAACTATGTGATTGGTGAGCATAAATTCTGTTAGGTGGAAATTTTCAGCAGGTGAATAATGTGAATAGTGTTTGAAATGGTGGTACATTTGGTGTGATATGACACGAACATTTATACACTGACCTTGATCTTGCATATAGGTTTATTCAATTTAATCAGCATCCTTTACCTGCTAGAAATGCTCAACAGGTCAGGCAGTACCTGAGGAAATAGAGACAGGGGTTAACATTTCAAATTGCCATCACCAGAATTAGGAGAGGGAAAGAACAAGCCAGTTTTAAGTTGCAGAGTTGGAAAAGGGAAGGACACAACAAAGGGAATATCTTTGATAGGGTGAGACTCTGGTTTCTATGGGAATAGCTTGTGTAAGTCATCTGGTTCATGGGCTACTGGAGCTCATGGGAGATTTGTAGCCCTATACAGAAATCTTTCTGGATGGTTCTGGCCCTAATAAAGAAAAGCAGATCATTAAACCTGCAGCCAAGTAACCAAAGTCCAAATGTGGTACAATTTAATTTCCGTCAGGTATAGCAGGAATTTTTCAAAGCAGTTGAATTTAAGGAAATGGTGGCGATTACTCCCTGTGATGTAGGAAAGCATTGATTTTATTTGGACAGCTGTGGATATAGACTCCATGTTGCATCCCTCTACCTTCTCCAACTCATTAACCCAACCACAATAAACCACCTCTAAAGTTGTTACTTTGTCCATCCCGGCCAAACCTACAACTTTTATCAACTCCCTCCCCTGACAGCCTTCTGGCAGAATGTGTATAAGCCTCACAAGACCAATCTCTGATATTTTGCCATCAGTATTTCATTGGACCTTGATTTAAAAGTAATGTAATTTCCAGCTCCAGAATTCAATCATTCCCTAGTCCTTTACTGGAACTCACAAGAAGCCATTGGGAAATGTATCACTCAGAAAACAAAATCAACATCAATACTAAAAATAGGAAATATATTGAAATAAATGCATTGAAGCATTGAATCATTGAAAGAAGAGGTGCTTAGAGATTTAAGATAGACACAAAATGCTGGAGTAACTCAGTGTCTCTGGAGAGAAGGAATGGATGATGTCTGAAGAAGGGTCTCGACCCGAAACGTCACCCATTCCTTCTCTCCAGAGATGCTGCCTGTCCTGCTGAGTCACTCCAGCATTTTGTGTTTATCTTTGATTTAAGCCAGCATCTGCAGTTCTTTCCTACACATTTTAACTGCTTAGAGATTTAGCCAGATCCTGCTGCCAGGGGGTTGAAGAGGATTTGGCTTGAAAGCAGTTGGCTGTAATGGGGAAGGGGAGCGTGGGGTGTGGGGTGTGAGGGGGGGGGGGGGGGGGGGGTTACTCTGTGAAAATGCAGAATTGGGGGCATTCAATGATGTGGATGTGGAAAGGATGTTTCCATTGGTGGGAGACTCTAGGACCAGAGGCCATAGCCTCAGAATTAAAGGGCGCTCTTTTATAAAGGAGGAACTTCTTTAGTTAGAGGGCAGTTAATCTGTGGAACACATTGCCACAGAGAGCTGTGGAGACCAAGTCAGTGGATATTTTTAAGGCGGAGATAGACAAGTTTTTGATTAGGATGGATGTCAAAGGTTATGGGGGAGAAGGCAGGAAAATGGGATTAAGTGGCAGAGATCAGCCATGATTGAGTGGCGGAGTAGACTCGATGGGCCGAATGGACTAATTCTACTCCTCTAACTGTGAACTTGTGAATGAAGGTGGCTAAATTGAGTGGGGAGGGAATATGTCAGAACAGGATTTAGACTGTCAGATTAGGGTCTGAGAATGTTGGAGTCTTGGGGCTTGAGGATCAGTGAATAAAGGAAGTCAGGTAAGGATCAAGAGGTGGGTTGGGACCTGATCGGGATGGCATCTTTAAATTATGCTGTTGCACATCAAATAAATTATGCTACTTCATCTTAAAAAAAAACATTAGGAAAAGCTTGTCCAATGACAGGAGCATTTTTGGAAAGCATGTGGACTAATTGTATTCAGCAAGGCCCTAACCAGTCGTGACACAGGGGATGAATGCACATCCAATGGTGCCAATGCAAATTGATGAGAGTACCTAGTCCAATTTTCAGTGTGTTACAATTTGACCTAGAAATCACTGTAAATTCGTTCCACTCCAGAAACTGACAATCTTCATACATGTAGCATTGATGAAAATAGCACTGCTTGGTTGAATTTTCGAGGTTGTCTTTTTATTGAGTTGTAAAACCAAGGCTATCTTGGGTGAAAGTGAATGATTATATCACTTCGGTAAGGAGCATGGAAGTTAATCTCAGGCCTATTTTGCCTCCTCAGAAAAGTAATCTGCTACCACAGTGCTATGTACGGGAGAGTGTGTGCACAAATTGGCTGCTATATTTCTATTATTGCAATAGCAATGATACTTTGAAGGTACTTTATTGGCTTTGTGATGACTTATGTTGCCCAACAGGCACAATGCTTAATCCTTTCAAAGCAAATAAATGTACTCTGAGGCTGGAGTGCGGCCACTCCCTGCAGAATCATATCCAATCAAGTGATTCTTAGTGGGAGGAAACCAGGGAAGGTTTAAATTAATATGGTTGTAGGTCACTGCGACCTTGATTTTTTTTAGTCACTTAAGGTCGCCAGAGGTCGCAGTGGAGGTCTCCCAAGTGAGACAGGCCCTTAAACCTTCACTCAGATTCTGCTGATTTTTAGCATATTTGCACTTATCTGGAGAAACATTCCAGCAAGTCCTTGCTCATTTAGTTTATAAAGATATGGATTAATTTAATCACCATATTAATTTAATAATCAACAAAAAGTACAGAGTTCTATAGACACTGCACTGGAGATCTGGGCAGAAGACATGAAATAGCTTGTGAGTACTGACCTGCCTCCCTAAGGTAGGAATGTGCCAGAGGTAATGGAGGAGTCATCACTCAGATTGCAGCCGCGTCCATTACACAGACCAGCCATCCACCCCAGCATCTACACTTCATGTTGTCTGGAGAAAGCAAGGACCATTTATACCCCTAGCATTCCCCTCGAAAAAAGCTTTTTCAACGCTGTTATCAAATTAGTGAACAATCCGCTCATAAAGTAAAGGTAATGGATTGCATTCAAAATATTATCTTACATCTAATGCCAGCAGAAATTGAAAGGCAAGGACGTTATCAGTGGGGGTGTCCTTGACAGTTTAAAGCCAGTAATAGATATCCTTACATTATTTTGACCTTTTCATGTGTTCATCATTCTGCAGAAACATATCAGGCAGCAGGAAGTTGTGAACAATATTTCCACTTACTTCTAAAGCATCACTTAAAAAAAACAGCAAGATATACTGGTGCGGAGTGGATTAAGACACAAACTAAAGCAAACAATCTGTTCCCAGGAGATAATACAAGAAACAGAAATAGCCCCTCTACCCCTCAAGCTTACATTGCCAACAAGATTGTGGCTGATCGATCTCAACCGTTTTCCTCCCTATACCCATGTGGATTTGTTTGTGTCTAGAAACTGATTGATCTTAGTTTTGAATGCAAATTAAGATAGGGCATCCAGAGCCCTCTGGCATAGATTCGAAAGATGACTCCAAAGATTCACAACTTTCTGAGAGAAGAGGTTTCTCTTTATTTCAACCCCAGTTGACCGACCTCTTATTTTGAGACAGTTACCTCAGTTTTAGACTGCTGGATCATGAAAAATATTTTCTCTGCACATAATTTGCTAAGCCCTTTAAGAATTCAAAACATTTCAGAACCGTGTTTCAATTTATATAAATTCTAGAGTATAATCACTCTCATGACAAGCCATCTAACCAAGAAATGTAGTCTGCTTACTTCCACTGTCCTCATTTTTGTGAGCCAACACTGCAAGTATATTATGAGATACATAACACTCGTGGTGTCTCCTCACAAAAAATATATATAATCGGTGTAATTGGAGGGAATTTCATGAAATGCACTTACTAGATATAGAAAATATATCCTGAGTTATAATCTATACATAACTAAAACATAACTAAAGCCCAGCCCAGCCCAGAGTCGGAGACCCAGCCCAGAGTCGGATATGTCGCCGATGTCGCCAAATGGAAAGCGGAGACTCTGATCCCGGCAGAGGAGGATGACCAGCGCCCGCTGTGAGTCCGTATCGCACCGCCAAATCCATCCACTACCCCTCTGGTCCCCCTCACTGGCTCCTCCCCCGTGATGCCCCCCTCTCCCCCATGGCTCTTCCCCGTCTTTTCTCCAAGCTCACTCCTCCCTGCCCCCACAACTCCCCCCGCCCCCACAATCCCCCCACCTCCAAAACTCCCCTGCCCCCACAAACCCCCACCCCCACAACCCACCCCCGACCCCACAACCGTCCCCACCCTCACAACCCCCGTCCACCTCCCAAAACCCCCGCCCCCACTAACTCCCACTGTCCCCACAACCCCCCTGCCCCCACAACCCCCCTAGCCCCCCCCAGCCCCCAGCCCCCACAACCCCCCCGCCCCCACAACCCACCACCGACCCCACAACCGTCCACGACCCCACAACCCCCGCCCACCCACAAAAACACCCGCCCCCACACACTCCCAACTGGGTTGCGTTGGGGACCAGGCCTCCCGTGTGACTGGGAACCAACGGGTCCCGCTTGATCTAGTATTCAATAATCACATATCTGAAGATTTGTTAACAATTGATCATGTGCCTGGGGTTTATTTTTTCCTTGATTATTTTTGTGCAGAAGTTGTTAGACATCATATCTGCTTCCTAATATATTTGAAAAGCTCTAATCATAAACAATCTAAATGCCTAGCTACCATTGCAAGGGCATTTGAATTCATGCATACTGTAAAAAAGGTTAATGGTGTCAGTGTTCAAGTTATCATTAATAGTTAATCAATCTCTAGCAAAGTTTGGTGGCAAATAAGAGTTTGATTACATGTGACCATGCACGATGACCTTTTCCTTGGCTGTCTAATGTCACCACCAGCTGCACGGCTGAGCTTGCTGTCATATCCTGAAACTAATGAACCATTCAAATCTCTATCAAAGCTGTCCTGGATTCCATACCTGCACTGTGGAGATCTCATAACCAGAAATTATTCTGGAGAGAGTAAAAGAGAGATAATGTTTCACATCAACAGTCTTTCATCAGAAATATGGAAGTCTATCTAAGAGTATAGAGTGGAGTGTTTATGTGGAAGGAGAGATTGCTGGCGGGAAGTGAGTCAATGAACAGGGGAGGGGAAATGAGTTGAGGTGTTCAGAAACATCAGGGCAAAAAACAACATTAACAACATTCACAAATAAATATCAAATAGTTTCTGCCATCTTTTAAACAAATGGAAGACAATCAAAAATACATTGTACGAGGAAAAATAAATCTGTCACCATGTTCCTGGAAGTGTTTGGAAGTGGAATTCAGTGCCAGAAGATACAGATTACCCTGGGTCGACCTTTATTCACACAAATTGCACAACCTGACAGTTACTTTTATTCAGAGACATAAAATATTCTGAATACACACACTCCATTTGTAACCAGCTATCGTAACTGGCATAGGACCTTAAAATGAATTGCAAATAATCACAAGATGGACCCAGTGCTCATTACTCAGAAGTGTGGAGGAATAAATAGCATAAAAGCCAATATATTTAACTTTGTTCTGAACTATAACTATGTAACATTTCATATTTCTTTTCTCATCATGTCAGTAACTTCTTGTAAATGTATTTTGCTGTTGATTCACCTGCAGTATATTTTTATAGCCAAGAGAGAAAATACACCCCTCCCCTCCCTTATTGCTAAAGAGGAACTCATCTCCTTGGCAAAGAACTGCTTTCAGTATCACCATTATATTACCTTTCATTTGAAGAGATTTCCTGAGGATAATGACAGATTTCTACCATCTCTAATGGTTTCCTAGCTTCCAGGACACACATTTCTGTGGGACAACATTATAAAAAGTATCAAGTCGAATTGGCTAGTGAGTGCACTCTCTGGAATCTGACACTTACTCCCACTGGTTTCATGCCATTATCTCTTTGCCCTTAGCTAACTCCCGATCTTAAACACGTCAAAGACACGACCCTCAAATGGGTAACTCAGATCTGTCCCCATTACATCCCTGGCAAAACTATCAATAATCAAGAGTATTTAAGGTTTTTTTTCCCTCTATATATTCATTCACAAATGTGGTTGTCTCTGGGAACAGCAATTTTTACTGTCCTTATTCATTGGTGGGCCAGCATTCGCCTACGGTCCAGGTCAGCAAATTCATGCCCAACAAAATTATATTCCTGAAGAGCATTTAAGAACCAAATGGGATATTTGGGGACTAGCAACTAAGGTTACTAGTCCACAAGTAGTTAAACACAGTACCTATGGTTACTAGTCTGGTAACCACTCAGATACTGTAGGCTCTTCATTATGCATAAACATTTGTTTTAGTCTGTTGACATTTTGTGAGCTGTCAAGAGCCAGTTCTTATTTCTTACTCTTCCTTCAGAGAAGCCCTGATTTCTGCTGAATGTTGCCATCAAACGGACACATCGTTTTGTGCCATCTGCACCATTGTTTGTCATTTGTGTAAAATGAGAGGAGGAAATGCATCTGTTGTAGTATGGATGTGTAAATTGTGCTCTTGGGGCATGAGGACATGGACAAACATTGGGAATAAATTGGTGCAGTACATCTATATATTTACAAAATAACCCACAATATTTTCAGTTTATCCATTAAATTTTTTTCAGTGTAAGATATTTTACGAGGCTTTCAAGTGTCTTCATGACTACAGAGGTCAGTGCGACAGGCCTGTAGTCATTAAGACAAGTAATCCTTGCCTTTTTGGGTACAGGGACAATAGTGGAGACTTTGAAGCAGGCAGGGGCAGTACATGTTTGCAGGGACTGGTTAAAAATGTCTGTATAGACCGGTGCCAGCTGTTTGGCACAGAACTTGAGAGTAGTGGTGGAAACATTGTCAGATCCTGGAGATTTCTGACTTTTCTGTCTTCTGAAAAGCCTCTCCACCTCCTCTGTTTTTATTGTTGATGAAGTGATGTTGTTCAGCAAGGAGGGTGTGGGTAATTGGGTGCGAAGTGGTGATTGGAGGGGGATGGGTGTAGAAGGGCAAAATCTTTGCAGACTGAGGTCAGGCTGTGTGTGGATGTGAAGTGTTAGTTGGGGTGGGAAATGGTCCAGTCTTTATCATACTGGAGTCTTGCCTTAAGTAGGTGTGAAGTGGTGAATGGGAAGGAGAGGGTGCACGGTCTACATTCTTTGTAGACTGGGGTCTGGCTGTGTTTGTTGGGGAGGGATTACCAGGGTTACGTTTCTGATTTTCAAACCTGCAGTAAAACTCATTCAGGTCGTTGGTCAGCTGATGATTGTCCAAAGATTGTCCATTGAAGTTCCTTTGTGCAATGTGTTGCTAGTATCTTGGAGTTTGGCCACATTCATATATGTTATTGCCCACTGTACTGCTAGCATTCCTTATGGCTTCAAGTTCTTCCTATATCATTGCGGTGTTAACCATTTTCTGTGCTGTTTCAATGAAGATTATATTTTTTATTTTCAATTTCCTTTTTGATTTTAATATTGCCAAAATAATATTTCAGCTCCAAGCAAATTACTTTTTGTTTGCCATTTCTGTTGAGATACTGGGGATAAATGATAGAACATAATGAGAGGATTGTAAAGTATTTCCTTGTATGGTACATGCTTTCTTGGTAGAGACGAAAATATTTGGGTTCAGTGTATTCTGACTGAGACTGTGATTTATTTTACTTCGGAGTCACGTGAGTGACTACGTGAAGAAGGGTCGTCCGTCTGCATGCTCGTCATTACGTCTGAACGCAATGCGCACGACGGACTGGCAGAGGCACTTTGGAAAGTTGAACTACTTACCTGCGTTCTTTCGGGCTTGAAGCTTTTTGTAGTTTCAAGTTTGCAAGTCTGACAAACCCGTTGACTCAGATGAGTTAGGGGAAGAGGGATACCCTCCCTCAACGGAGAGCATCTGAGGATGACTCTCCCACATGGAGCAACTTATGGAGAAGTTGCTCCAACAATGATCTGCTCCGAAAGAGGGAGCAGTATCAGCACGGGCCTCTACAGCAGGCCGTGCCAGCAGCCTCACACATGGAGAAAACAAAACGGGCCAAGAGTACCTAGGCAAACCCAATTGGAGAGTTAGCCATTATTTGATCTCTCGCTCTGAGGAAGGGAGCGCTAGGAGAAAGCCCGCAAACAAGTCGGGCCAGGAGGATCCCGGATGGAGAGGATAACCTCCTTCATGGGTAACGTGTTTAAACGTTCAAAACCCACATGGAGCACCTGATGGAGAGGTGCTCTATAATGATATACTCCAAAGGAGGGAGTTATCAGGCCGGGTATTATGGAGAACCCGCAGGCAGTGGCACCTGTTTCAGGGCTGCACAAATGTCTCCTGCTCTGAGGAAAGGAGCATCCACGGTCAGTTTCAGTCTGACCCAAAGCAAGAACCTCTTTTAGGTCCACTGGAGGGGCCATGTCAGCGCAGGTAACCTCAGGGGCCTGCGGCAGCACCTGTTTTCAGGGCTGCCTACAAATCTCATTCTCAGTGGAGGGGAGTGCGAGTGATCAGTAGGTAACTGATCTCGAATTTAAAGTTTGAACATACTGAAGCACATGCATATGGCCTCAAGAGCCAGCAGTTGGCAGAATATCCGCACGCTACAATGGCCAGCAAGGGAACAGCGCTATCAGGGTGACTTTGGAGAAACCAGCCGCCGAATCCTCTCTTCAGGTAAGACCAGAAGAAGGAAGCAAAAGCTGTCGGACCAATCAAGGTACCAACGACAAGCAAAACTTCATCAGTAAGCGACAACACACCCCACACCTTCATAGGGGGTAAGCGGTTCACTGAAGTCGGTGGTAGCTTGAAAGCTGGGCACGGACATATGATCAGTCGTCTTTCAAGGCAGACTCAGAATTATGGCCAGAATTGTCTTACAAGGCAGGCTCAGTATGATGAGGTTTTTCAGACCAAGACCCAAGCAGAGGTCAGGAGAAACATGGAATCCACACTCCCTACCAGTCCTACTCCCAATCAAGGAGAGAAAAGGAATCCGCATCAGGGGCCTTTGGGCTTACCACAAGACCACCGGTAGCCATGGAGGTAGGTGGGTCTGGGTTTACCGAAACAAGGGATTGTGAACCAGTTACATGTTGGTAACTTTTACTCTTGTGTTTTTGTTCAAAATGACAATAACATGAATTTCAGATCTGGTTTTAAAAAACAGATAATAACATGTGATTATTTTTACTGCACAACATACATAGGTTCCAAGCAGACTTGGAACTCGGACCGGAGTTGTCTTCGAGGCAGGCCCAGTATTATGGGCAGGATTGCCTTTCAGGACAGGTGACAGATGGAGGATGTCACTTCATCCAGGTTTAACTCATATGTGCAGTACAGACTTTCAGAACAGTAAAACGGTCTAACAACTGTTTTATAGGAGCTTCCTATAAAATGGTCAGGCATGCATCGACCTCAAAGATGCATACTATTCGGTGTCTATTCACTAAGAGCAGGAGATATTTGAAGTTTAACTGGATGGCATGGCTCATGCCAAATGGGTTGACATCAGCTCCTAGACTATTGACTAAACTACGGAAACCAATTCTGGGTCTAAAAGGTCTCAGAACCACATAGTAATGGCATATTTGGAGGACATTTTCATTTTGGAGTCACCAAGAATTGGCAGAAGCATCAGTCAAAGCAAACCAAATCCCTGTTTGAAAGACTTGGTTACCTCATCCATCCAGTTAAATCAAAATTGACACCTACAAGGGTAATTGATTACCTAGGATTTACTATCAAACACAGTAAATATGTTGGTGACTTTGCCTAGGGGCAAACAACAAGATTTAAGTAAGCATGCTATGACCTGATAGTCAAATACTAGCCATCTATCAGTCAAACAGCGAGTGTAATTGGCAAATAGTAGCTGCATTTCCAGCAGTACGTCACAGGCCTTTGCATTACCAGAATTTACAGCGAGCAAAGGAACGAACACTCAGATTCCATGCAGGCCAAATTGGCAAAACTATGGATTGCCAGCAGAGGCCATTGTTGATAAACTATGGTGGATAACGAACGTGAGACAGCTCAAGGGAAAACTTGCTCGAAAGCCATCGATGGTTCTTCAGACCAATGCAAGCGGCTAATGATGGGGAGCCACAAACACAGTCTAGAGCTGTGGGGGCAGATGGAATGAGCAGGAGTCTGTAATTCCCCAACACATGGAATCAATTACCTAGAATTGTTGGGGGCACAATATGGACTCAAGGTTTTCTGTAGCAACATGCAACCTGTGCTTGTTCAAATTCAGATTGATAACACCACGCGGTGGCATATATCAATCACAAGGGTGGTGTAAAATCTGTATCTTGAGACAGATTGTCAAACCTCATTTGGCACTGGTGTATCGAGAGGAATATTTGGGTTACAGCGGTCTATCTACGAGGTAGATATAACACGGTGACAGATGCTGGATCACGAATGTTTAATAACAACACAGAATGGATGTTGAATCGGGCAGTATTTAACGAAATAACTACATGATTTGGCATACCAGATATTGATCTGTTTGCATCTAGACTAAATCATCAGTTACCCAGATATGTGTCCTGCGAGCTGGATCCAGGAGCAAAGGCAGTGGATGCTTTCGCCCTCAATTGCGAAGGAATGTTTATGTATGCTTTCCGCCAATTTGTCTCACAAACCGATGCTTGACCAAAATCAAGCAAGACTAAGCCACAGGCATATTGGTAGTGCCAGATTGGCCTACTCAAGCCTGGATCCCAAACATTTTGGGGAATTATAGTCCAGCCAGTTATGGCTTTACCCAAGAGCAGGGACCTCCTAGTGAACCCAGTTACAGGGAGCAATCATCCACTACATGAACGTATTAACTTGTTGGTCTGCAGATTCTGAGGAGGCCATTTCAAGGCATAGGACTGTCCAAACAAATACAACACAGTTCGGATAACAGATGTCTTGGAGTTCCTATCAACTCTGCACTATAACTATAAACAAAGTTATAGTGCAATCTATAGTGCCAGAGGCGCACTCTCCTCCTATCTGATGCTGGAAGCAGGGCACGGGTCGATAGGAACGCACCCCTTTACAACAAATTTCATGAAGGGAATTTACAATTTAATACCTCCAAGGCCAAGGTACACGGACACATGGGATGTGAGCGTGGTACAAACCCTACTTTGACAGTGGGGACCACCTATAACTAACCCTGAAGGTGGTATGCTGACAAAGAGTCCAGACACTGCAAAAGTTGGACTACATGATCACCAATATGAACAACATAACATTCCTAATCAGGAACCTGATAAAACAGAGCAGGCCAGGAATGCCAGGGATGAAGATCCAGTTCTTGGTATATCCAGAGGACCAACGGTTGTGTGTGTGGTAACATACTAACACCACTATCTGAGAGTTACAGAGAACCTCAGAGGCTCAGAACAATCGGTCCTCATCAGCCATAAAAAACCATACCAGAAGGTGTCAACTCAAACCATCTCCAGATGGTCAAAGGAGATAATGGCGGTAGCAGGAGTGAACATTTATATCGTTAAATCTCACTCCACCAGGGCTGCATCTACGTCGGCAGCAAGAGCTATGGACGTGCCCCTTGACGACATCCTAGTGGCTGCAGGATGGACGAATGAAATAACGGTCCACCGGTTTTATAACAAACCCATAACCGGACTGGGGGTGTTTGCACGTACCATTTTAAGTTCTGTCCCCTAGTTTCCCCCAAGGTTGGGAGGGGTAACTATTTTTTTTAAACTTTTCTTTCATTTAAAGCATCAGTGTCTTTACTTAACTATGTAATGTCTGAATGCTTTATTGATTACACTCATCCATGGTCAATCCATTCAGTGTGTGACGCCTGGATTCGTAACCGGCGTAAAATCACAGAGCTTTGAAATCTTCAGGTAGTCACTCACGTGACTCCGAAGTAAAATAGTAAGATTAAACGAGAACTTACCAGTTTGAAGTTTGATCTTGATTTTATGAGGAGTTACGATGAGCGATTACGTGCCCACTGCTCCCACCCTCATACTATCAAGGTCATTTGGAAGGTCTAGTTTCTTCACAATCTTACTATTCTCAGGTCTTCTTTTTATCTGTGATTTAACACCGCTGCTTTGAAGATTGACGCGCACGCAGACGGACGGCCCTTCTTCACGTAATCGCTCATCGTAACTCATAAAATCAAGATCAAACTTCAAACTGGTAAGTTCTCATTTAATCTTACTATTTTTGGTCAGAGGAAGGGCACTTCAGTGTATTGGCTCTATCATAGTTCTTAAAATGTGATTTTAACATTGTTATCTTACACTACCAGAAATGTATTTATGTGCCTTTTGTAACAAGGGCTTTCCACCAAGGAGGAATTTGACAGCCTCATCCTTTTCAAAATAGTATCCCTGGGAAATCATGCACTTCTGTTTCTGGGCACATATTAAAAATTCTCTGTATTTGATTAAAAAAATTGATTTTGTTTATTCTACTGGTCGAGTATGCTTGCTGTTCAAATTTTCATTGCACATTTGTCCAAATGTAAATATTTTGTGAAGTGCAATTTAGAGTACATCCAGTTGATGAAACATTGCCTCTGCTGGTATCAGTTATTTAATCTAGCTCATTTTTGGCTTATGGAACAGGCTGAACATAGTGATAGTGAAATGTCAGAAATAGCGAGTTATCTGAATTTGATCAGAATGGAACTAGTTAAATATCTGCAGAGACTAACACAGAGACTAATTATACACTTGCAAATCGATTATTGTGAAAGTACTTTATTGCAGAAAACAGTGAATGAAGACCATGTAATTAAACTTCTGCTGCATTTTATAGGGGAGTTTGAAGTGGCATAAATATCACATCAGAATAAACTGCCACATCTGGCAGACCTTCGGTGCATACTCAAAGTAAGAGTTTCACAACTGCTCCAAAATCAATCATGCATGAAGCAAAACAAATGGGTCAGTGAGAATGGAATGAGAACCAAATCTATTGTCAATAATTGTTGAATTCATTGTAATTCTGATTTTTTAATTTTTTTAATTGAAATAAGAACATTTTCAAACTTTTAATTTGTAATTTGCAACTTCATCCTGAGGCTGTCTTCAAAAGTGTAAAGCGGCCTTTTCACGGGGCGACTTGACGCAAGAGTTAACCAGAGTTTAACATCGTGGGAACCTCGTGCGATAACAGTACGGCATTCGTGGACCACCGTGGACCACCGTAGCGCTAACGGCAGGTAATCGTGTATCTTGGTCACTCGGGAGAAAATTCAAGAAAGTTTGAATTTCTCCAAGATTGACTTGTACACTTGTGGTTGAGCATTGCAACATTATATGGACGTAGTGGCCAGTGCGATATCCGTAATAACTCTTGCGTGTACCGTGGGAACTCCTGCGAACGGTGAACCCGGAAGCTGGACAGAGGGGACAGAAGGTGAGTAAAAATTGTCTTCTGTGGGATTGAATTTAAAAAATAAATAAAAATAAAGATTTGCATCCGCATATGGACATCAACTTATTCATGAGTTATGTTAATGAGATTCAAGAAAATAACTAATCTTTAAAAGGGACTTTAAAAGGGACTTTACTGAAAGGTTACGCATTTTTATGCTCCGTGAGAAATTTTTCACATGTACTTCTTTGAGAGATACAGCTCGGAGTCCTCGCCGACTAGCGATCGATGCCTTTCCGAAGCAGGGTCCGGAACGCTACCAATCAATGTTCTCCAGAGACCCGTGTAAGGAGTGAACTGTACATGCTGGTTTAAACCGAAGACAGACACAAAACGCTGGAGTAACTCAGCGAGTCAAGCAGCATCTCTGGAGAAAAATAGCTGATGTTTCGGGACGAGACACATCTTCAGACTCAATTCCGATTAGGATGTCTGAAGAAGGGTTCCGATTCGAATCGCCACCTATTCTTTTTCTCCAGAGATATCGAGACCCTTCTGATATGCTGCCTGTGGTCGATAAATGCGTAACCTTTCAGTAAAGTCCCTTTTAAAGTCCCTTTTAAAGATTATAGTCGAGGGAGAGGAGGGGGAGACAGATGGGGGTGTCTTCATTTACTGGCGGCGGGTGTCTGTCACTGAAACAGGCAGGTGAGATTTCACATCCACCTTGTGTGTGCCTCTCTCTCTCTCTCCCTCCCTCTTACACAGGCTGAGAGACTCTGCCTCTGTGAGTGTACGTCTCTTTCTCCCCCTCTCCCACACACAGTAAGACCGAGGTACTGTGCTCAGTCCATCTGTGTCTCCCACATACACAGTAAAACATGTCTCCAAATGAGCCAATTCAACCAAGGGAGGATATTTATAGTGTGTGAAAAAAAAAGTTACATCATTTGTGTCACGTATAGTTCACGATGTTCATTCAAGATTTAACGCGAAAGCTCGGGAGACGGACAAGTCACTCGCATAAATAACAGAAATGCCGAGTACCGTGGGAACTCTTTATCTACCCCCGTTATGTCGTGCGAGACTCGTGCTGGACCACGACCACTTCACTCTGGTGACATCTTGCGTCAACTCGCCCCGTGAAAAAGCCCCATTAGTGTGTGAGAATATGACTGTCACTGTCGCAATACTTGTCTTTAGTGAACCACAAACACTTGTAATTTAATCTAAGTTTAGAAAGATTTTAATTATTTATTCAGAATTTCGGATTTGCTGAATATGTCTCCTGTCTCCTGTTGTTTGTTGCCGACATTCTGTTTATAAAGGATAGTTACACAATGTTGTTCTTGTTTCTGAATATAAACCTTGGGAGTTGTTTTTCAACTGCAGGCTATTATTACACATGAACCAGACAGAGGAAGGAATTATCTGGTATTCTTATCTACAACCTCTATGGATGTTGCAACACTATAAAACAAATCAAACATAAAAATGTTTTGCACCTTTGAGCTTAAACTAGTTATTTTCTACTCTGAGACCACATACAAATCTTTCTCACAATATGTTATCCATCAACGTTGCAAAGTTAGAATGCCTTCACTGGTTTTAGACAATGATGATGATGATGTTACTTGTGGTTTTGCGCAGATTTTAATTGTTTGTGTCAAATTTATAGCTCCTCACTATCTGAAACAGATGTGTGTTGAAGTATTATCCCAACCTCTGAAGAATTTCTACAAATAAGATATTTGTAGATTTAGAGCTACTATGATAATGAGTGTGCAATTCTCTTTGGGAGCTAATTTCCATAATTAATATGGCTTTCTTACAATCCCTTGATGGGCACTTCATCCATCACACTAAACATTCATCACATGCACCACCACCATGTTGTGCCTGCAGTCTGCTTAAATGGAGGAATTGAAGCACATGAAGTAGTTGTTTTTTTTCTTAGTGTTGGTTCTAAAGAGATTGCAGTATGTACAGGCATCAATGGAGTGACACTGTGCATATGTGTGTGTGTGTCAATGGTGGAGAGTCACCTTGGAATATCGAGTTAGGTCAATAACCGTTTTCCTGCATTATTCACTGCTGCAGAGATTCTACTGATATCCTATAAGGATATTCTAATGGTGATGTGCCTCCTGATCCCATATCACCCAGGGTATCTTTCAGACTGCACTTCCTTTCACCCAGAATTCTATGTTACTTTAGGTAAAAATGAGAGCACTGTGCTTAACCCTTTCCCCTCTTCTCCACTTCTCCCATCCCCCTTGCTCAAAACCGTAAATCAGTTGATTCTGCCTTGTTACATAGTGTAGTGTTAAGAGTTGACAACTTCTAGGAGTGGTTAATAGTGAACTATCAGCAACTACACTAGGTTTAGTATTAGTTTTAGAGATACAGCGTGGTAGCAGGACCTTCGGCCCACTAAGTCTGAGCTGACCAGTGCTCCCCACACATTAACACTATCCTGCACTAGGGACAATTTTTTGTTACATAAACCAAGCCAATTAACCTACATACCTATACATCTTTAGAATGTGGGAGGAAACGGAAGACCTCAGAGAAAACCCACGCGGTCACGAGAATGTACAAACTGCCTAGCACCTGTAGTTGTGATCGAACCTGGGTCTCTGGTGCTGCAAGCGTTGTAAGGCAGCAACTCTACCCTGCGCCACTGTGCTGCCCACTAAGTTGGCTGAGACCCTGCCGGGAGCTGTCCATGTGTAGTTATAGCCCAATGCTTCAGACTGCAAACATCCCCACTGTTGTGCAACAAGGTTAATTCCCGGGAGGGCGGGACTGTCATATGTTGATAGAATGGAGTGGCTGGGCTTGTATACTCTGGAATTTAGAAGGATGAGAGGGTATCTTATTGAAATATATAAGATTATTAAGGGTTTGGACATGCTAGAGGCAGGAAACAAGTTCCTGGTGTTGAAAAAGGGGTGAGCCATTTAGAACAGAGATGAGGAAATAGTTTTTCACACAGAGCGTTGTGAGTTTGTGAAATTCTCTGCCTCAGAGGGCGGTGGAGGCCGGTTCTCTGGATGCTTTCAAGAGAGAGTTAGATAGGGCTCTTAAAGATAGCAGAGTCAAGGGATATGGGGAGAAGGCAGGAACAGGGTACTAATTGTGGATGATCAGCCATGATCACATTCGGCTCGAAGGGCCGAATGGCCTACTCCTGCACCTATTGTCTATTGTATTTAGGAATCTTTAATATTTTGTTTGCTTTTCATTATTAAAATTATTTCAGCAGTTTGGAATAAACAATAGTTTGAGCAGTTGTTTATTGTGCATATCATGTGACATCCTTGAGAGATTGTCTCACTGGGGGGGGGGGGGGGGGGGGGGGGTGGGTGAAGCTGTCATAAAGCAGGGTCAGGCCATGATGGAGCTGGCTTCTTGCTGCTCCTCCATGCTGGGGCAGCCGCACAAGTTAACTTCATCCTTCGTTTGGAAGTAGACTGTGGTTAGGGTTCCAGCCGCTGTCTGGGCACAACCACCAGGAGAGTCTTGCATTCAACCACAGAAACTATTTACACTTTGCAGGTCTCCTGTCTGAAAGCTGCTTTATCGAGATATTTATTTTTACCCTTGTTACACCACGGATGCTGTCTGAGCTGTTGAGTGTCGGCAGTGCACTGTTTTCAGTTATTTTTACTTTTCACTGATCTTTAATTTTGTTTGGTGCACCCGTTTTAATTATTAGTGATCTTAATGATTGGGACAGCCTGTCTGGTGAGGTTGAGTCTGCTCATTGAATGGAATAAATTTGCTCAAGCTTCTCTAACAATTTGTATCTTTTTTTAGATACCTTTGCCGAAACATGCTCATTTATGACTCATTCCTGATGCAGGCTCTTGCTTGAAACATCGACTATACTTTTGCCTTTGCAAATGTTCCTTGACCTGTTGAGTTCCTCCAGTAGATGTTTTTGTTCCAGATAGCAGCAGTCTCTCCTGTGTATTTATTTAAAGTACACCCAACTGTTTGTGTTAATATCTTTCTGCTTGTCTTTGACAGGTTATGATACCAGAACAATGACATATGTGTAGCACAAAAAATGGCACAGAGCAGTTGGGTAAGGCGATCTGTTTCAGTGCCCTTCGGGCCATTTGAGAAGATGATGGCATGCTATCTTCTTGAACTGATGCAGTCCTTTATGGTACACCTTTGAAACACTTTTTTTTTTGTCAGATTTGCAGGATTTGGACCCAATGATGATAAAGAAGGATATTTCCAAAGCAGGATGGCAGAGCTTAAGGAAGCAATGCACTGAAATTCCCAAATTGTGTGTGTAAAGACCCAGAAATATTTGAAGAAAGCACATTAAATTGCAATGAGAGACATATTACCAAACATCTAAATGTCTAACGTTGCTCTATCCAGAGCTCCAAACTTGTATCTGTTAAGTTAGTCCAATATCTGTCATACTACAGTGATGGTGATCATTCAGTAAAAGGGTCTGAGTATTATGGAGACATAGAAATATAGACATAGAAACATAGAAAATAGGTGCAGGAGTAGGCCATTCAGCCCTTCGAGCCTGCACCGCCATTCAATATGATCATGGCTGATCATCCAACTCAGTATCCTGTACCTGCCTTCTCTCCATACTCCCTGATCCCTTTAGCCACAAGGGCCACATCTAACTCCCTCTTAAATATAGCCAATGAACTGGCCTCAACTATCTTCTGTGACAGAGAATTCCACAGATTCACCACTCTCTGTGTGAAATATGTTTTTCATTGATCATGTAAAGGGCCTGTCCCACTTTCACAAGGCAATTCACAAATTCTCCCGAGTTTTCCCTGATTCAAACTCACAGAATGTTCGTAACGAGTCCGTATGAGGCCTTAGGAGTTCGTAGATATATTGTAGCGGCTCGTTATGCTAGCCATAGGTACATAGCCATCAGGTAAGCCGGTACGTTTTTTCCAGCCCGATGAAAAATGTCCCCAAGTAAAAAAATAGTCCAGATGAAAAAAATTGCAACTTTTTACACGTAGTTAGTTCGTGGGCAGACCGTAGTAGGCCATGAGGGTAGTCGTAGGTTGTCGTGCGTACTCGTAGATATTCGTGGGTACTTGTAGCACCACAGCTGGACAGAGAAAACATCAGCACGTGACCTCTGTCACTCCAGTTCATGAGCATATTCGTGGAAGGTCGTAGGAGTTCGTAGATTACCAAAATTTTGATTTAAAAAAAAAAAAGTCCTTTAAACTCGGCAGAGGTTTTGGATTAAGTCGTGAAAGTGGGACAAGCCCTTAAGACTATTTATGTTATAATGATAGTGGTGAAAGTAGACTTGACCCTTGTAATCAAAATATATCAGGAAGGGAGGGACACACCATGACGCAGCAGCAGTTGCTGCCTTACAGCGCCAGAGACCCGCTGTCTGACCTGCTCACCTACTGAGAGGTGCTGTCTGTACGGAGTTTGTACATTCTCTTTGTGACCACGTCAATTTTCTCCCGGTGCTCCAGTTTTCTGCCACATTCCCAAGATGTGCAGGTGAGTAGATTAAATGGCTCTGTAAATTATCTCTAATCTGCAGGATATAACTAGTGTATGGGAATCGCTGGTCAGCACCAACTTGGTGGGTTGGAGGGCCTGTTTCTATGCTGTATCTCTAAAACTAAAACTAAACTAAACACAAGCAACACGACTTTTGGCAGGGATAACTTTGAACAAGAAAAGCAACGGGGGGTGTGGCAAGAGTCTGTTTTTCCAACACCCAGTGTTATTATAAGCAAGTCAGAGTGAAGAGGTGCTGACTGTGTCTAACTCCTCCCAACAAGTTTCCACTACTCACCTGCAACCTCCTGCCTTACGGCTTCAGATTTCTGGAATTCTGCAAAGAGGCACTATTGTCCATTAACTGATGCTATGCTTCCCAATGGCAGCAAATACTGGTTTCATTGACCCCTGAGCTGCACATCAAATTTTAGATTAAAATCTATGTGGGGGAACATTGGTTAATATGGCAGCCCCTCCATGAAGCTATTGGTTGATGAAGAATCGTAGTCCAAACAAGACTGAAGGCTCGGGGCAGCTTAGTGGTGCAGCTGGTAGAGCTGCTGTCTCTCAGCTCCAGAGCCTGGGTTCAACTCTGACCTCTGCTTCAGTCTGTGCAGAGCTTGTAGTTCTCTTCATAACCACATGGAATTCCTCCAGGGTGCCCATTTACTCCCATATCAAGAACAACATGTGGGTCAATAAGTTTTGTGTAAAATTTTTATTGTGGTTGTGTTCATTATTATTGTACCGCTGCTGGCAACCCAAATACCACCGACCTTGGTTGTGTGGCAATTAAATTATTTCAAATTATTTCAAATTATTGGCCACTGTATATTGCCCTAGGTGTGCTGGTGAGTGGCACATTAGGATTAATGTAACAATAGATGTTTGAGTAGTTGGCATGGCCCTGATGAGACAAAGGACCTCTTTACATAGTGTCTCCCTACAAAATGACTTATGCAAATGCAAGTTGACATATTAAAAAAAATAATGTAACATAGAAGAACAAAAAGAATATTTGAAAGTGAGACAAAATTCAAGCAAGAAATGATTTGATATGCCATGAATAATTCTATATATTTACTAGACTAAGTGAGAACCGTTGGCTGGTCTCCAACGCGATATTCCACCTCTCCACCAATTCCAATATTGGTGGCCAGTGGGGGGGGAGGGGGGGGGAGGCGAGGGCTTCTGGAGTGCTTGTATGGGTGTTGTGGGCCAAAGGGACTAGTTTCCAGATGGCTAGTATGGATATTGTGGGCCAAGTGGATTCGTGTGCTGGCAGCTCAGTCACCCAGGCCTGGTGGGCTGACAGCTCAGTCACTTAGGTCTGGTGGGCTGGCAGCTAGGTCACTCAAGGCTGGTGGGCTGGCAGCTCAGTCGCTCAGGGCTGGTGGGCTGGTAGCTCAGTAACTCAGGGCTGGTGGGCTAGCAGACCAGTCATTCAGGGCTGTTGGGCTGGCAGTTCAATCACGGCTATTCCTTGAAATTCCATTTCAAGCAGAGTGCAGCCCACCAATTTCAATTTCATAGCATTTCAAGCAGAGAGCAGGCCAGCAAATTCAATTTCATAGCATTTCAAGCAGAGTGCAGGCCAGCAAATTCAATTTCATATCATTTCAAGCAGGGTGCAGGCCACCGAATTCAATTTCATAGCATTTCAGGCAGAGTGCAGGCCACCGGACTCAATTTGATAGCATTTCAGGCAGAGTGCAGACAACCAAACTCAATTAAATAGCATTTCAGGCAGACTACAGGCCACCAAACTCAATTTCATAGCATTTTAGGCAGAGAGCAGGCCAGCAAAGTGAATTTCGGGCAGAGTGCAGGCCACCAGTCAATTTCATAGCATTTCAGGACGAGTACAGGCCACCAAAGTCAATTTCATAGCATTTCAGGCAGAGTACAGGCCACCAAACTCAATGTCATAGCATTTCAGACAGAGTGCAGGCCACCAAAGACAATTTCATAGCATTTTAGGCAGAGAGCAGGCCACCAAAGTGGATTTCAGGCAGAGTGCAGGCCACCAAACTCAATTTGATAGCATTTCAGGCATAGTGCAGGCCACCAAACTCAATTTGATAGCATTTCAGGCAGAGTGCAGGCCACTGAATTAAGTTTTAGTTATATAAGTGTAACTGCTAGGACTCAAACACATTTAAAGATATAACATTTTATTAAGCACTTACAGCTCAGGATCTGCAGTACGTTACATTTCTAGCTGCTACATCTACTGCCTGACGTAGACGAGTTCTGATATTATAAAGCATGTATAAGGTGGGGCTTCTACTAACAAGCACTATGATTGGCTAGCATGCAATAGCCAATCTACATCTCTGTAAAAAACTAAGGTGCTTGAAATATGCATATGATGGGGGAATATTAAGATTACGCTGGCAAGATTACACAAAGATGCCATATCTGTCAGGTGGCTTACAAACCCGTGCAGCCCTCGTGCGGTAGGAGACCACCTCACCTCCTTTTGCAGGGGAACTGACAGGGGAAAGGAGAGGGGACGCGACCGGTGACCCGGCAGGGCTGGTAGGAGACGCCATGGGCGAGGCAGGCGCCAACCGATGCCAGGAACTCGCGGCAGGAGGAACGGCTGGTGGTGGGGTCGCTGGAACAGCTGCGGGAGGGAACGCAAGAGGTGGTGCATCTGCACCAGGAGTTGCATGACGTGGTTCCTTCACTGGAAGGATATGTTGATGGTTGCGTATGTAGAGGACACCGTCCACTTCGACCAGGTATGAACGGGGCTCGTTGGACGGCCGTAAATGTGTCCTAGCCATGTGTGGCCTTTGCCAATTTGCAGGCGAACTACTTGTTCTGTCTGAGGCCGCTGCTGGTGAAGACATGTCCGAAGTAAGTGACCTCGGGAACTCGAAATCTGCACTTTAGTGGGTTCAGTTTGAGGTTAATGCCTTTGGCACGGTCGAACACTCTTTTCAGGTTGGCATCATGTTCAGCCATATCGCGACCATAGATGAGAATATCATCAACAATGATGGTGCACAGAAACTCTGCGAACAATTGTTCCATGTTGCGCTGGAAAACTTCGCTGGTGGAGTTGATGCCGAAGGGCATCCTTAAGAATATGAAACAGCCAAAGGGGGTGGCAAAAGTAGTGAGGTTGGTCCTCATCTAACGGAATCTGCCAGAAGGAGCTTTTGGCATCCAGAACAGAAAACACTGCTGCGTTGCTAATCTGTGCAGCGACGCCTTCTATGGTTCTCATTGGATAGTGGGGGCACTTGATTGCAGTATTCAGATCTTTGGGATTGATACAGATGCGTATCTCCCCTTTGTTTTTCTTGGCTGCAACGACCATGGTGGAGACCCAGTCAGATGGGTCGGTCTCTTCAGCAATTACTCCCAATGAGACCATGCACCCGAGTTCATTTTGTATCCTGTCGCGCATAGCATGCGGGACACTATGCGGTGCTCTGACTACTGGTGTGACAGTAGGATCAACAGTGATTCGATATTTGATAGGCAGCTTGCCTAGTCCGTCAACAAACAAGTCTTTGTACTGGGAAATAAATCATTGTACTAGCTTATCAGTTAGACATAATTTGTGGACTGCACATCCAAAATACACCAGGCTGAGAAATACATCTGGTCTCCGAGTGGAGGCGTGGGTTTGAATCCCACTTCTGACATGATGTAACTGCTAGGACTCAAACACATGTAAAGATACAACATATTTTATTAAGCACTTACAGCTCAGGATCTGCAGTACGTTACATTTCCTGCTGCTCCATCTACTGCCTGACGTAGGCGAGTTCTGATATTATAAAGCATATATAAGGCGGGGGCTTCTACTAACAAGCACTATGATTAGCTAGCATGCAATAGCCGATCTCCAGATAGCATATGGATAACAGCTTTTGTAATGAACGCACGGTCTGGAGATGTTGAAATCTTGAGCTAAAAGCAAATTGCTGGAGGAACTCAGTGGGTCAGGCAACATCAATGGAAGGAAATGGACAGATGATATGTCAGGTCAGGACTTGATCCACTGCCCACCCTGCTGAGTTCCTCCAGCAGTTTGTTTTTTTGGACAATTGTTGTAAACTTCCTCACTTTGTCACATCTTAGGCTGGCAGGACTGATCAGTGTGGCTCGTGCAATCTTCAAAGCTAACTATTATTCTTTGGATATTCATTGATCTAATGAGAAGGACATCGTTGAGGGGAATTCAACAGCTCATATTAATATGGTGGCTTCAATGGAGCACAATAACCCAAGACACTTTGTAGCAAACAAAATGTGTAGGAAAGAACTGCAGATGCTGGTTTAAATTGAAGGTAGACACAAAATGCTGGAGTAACTCAGTGGGACAGGCAGCATCTTTGGAGAGAAGGAATGGGTGACGTTTCGGGTCTTGACCTGAAATGTCACCCATTCCTTCTCTTCAGAGATGCTGCCTGTCCCACTGAGTTGCTCTAGTATTTTGTGTCTACCCACACTTTGTGGCAATGTTGTCAAAATACAATCCATGAATAAGTAGATATCAGAGCACATGACCAGATGAGCATTGAAAAAGGAGAAAAGAGATAGAGAAACAACAGGATTCAGGAAGAAATTCCAAATGGACCCAAATATAGTTATTGGGTTCTGGTCAGATCAGTTATTAGTATTCTTGGATTTTGGTCAGATCATGCGGCACAGTAGCGCATCTAGCAGAGCTATTGATTTACATAATCAAGGGCCTGGATTAATCCTGATCTCCAGTGCTGTGTGCACGGTGTTTGCATGTTCACCCTGAGACCACATAGATTTCCTTCAAATACTTTGTTTTTTCACCTCTGGCATGTAAATGACTGGTAGAATTGCAAGCGAACGACAGGAGAGTTTATGGGAATGTGGATCCATGACTGTTGGCCTGGACTCCATGGGCCCTGGGGCCTGATTCCAGTCTTTATGTTCCTATGACTCCATAAGTCTATGACAGGTAATGCCTGAGCCAATCACCGCAACCCACTGATATTTTAACATACTTCCCCCTCACCCTACACATTATGTGTAGACTGCACTCAAAATCCTCCCAATGCAATATTTGATGACCACTATCAGCTAAAAAAACTGTTGAGATTCAGTGATATACAATGGAAAAGAAGATGGTCAATACTCCAGTTCTACGCTTGATGCATAAATCAAGTAATCGTTATTCACAAATTTAGCACCATGGGCAGAAAATGCAATTATTGTATGCGTGGTATTTTTCAGAATAGCTGACAAATTTTAATAATTTCCATGGTTTTTCATTGATCCAAGGACTTCATATTCAATATAATGCAAGTTGCATGAAAATATTTTCAAGTAAGGAAGTAATTGTAGAGATCCCTTTTTAAAAATGGGCCAGCCGTGAGGCCCTGGTTTATGTTAGTAGAGGAGCAACAAAATCACAGTTGAAGCTTAAACAATCATTTGTCAGCTGGTCTGGGAAATGCCACGGCTCAAATATAAATAAATGCACCAACCTGCTGCCTCCCAGCTCCATCCGTTAACTCCTTTGACTCACTTATCCTCTGTGGCATTTTGAAGTAACTGGCATTTTCATTGAAGGAGTCAAAAAAAATTTAAATTTTGCTTCAGTACTAGAGGGTCCAGAAACAAATTATCCTGAAATGTAACCACTTCTACAAAGTAGGTTGATGTGATGTGTTGTCTCCCTGGTGCCAAGGTCAAATATATCTTTGAGCAGCCAGAGGTCAAGATCTATATCGGTGCCGGTAACATAGGTAGGAAGGGAGATGAAATCCTTCAAAGAAGATACAGAGAGTTAGATGGTAGGTTTAAAAATTACTTCTTGGGTTGGGTCAAAATCCTGGAACAATTTCCCTCATAACATCGTAGATATGCCCACACCTCAAACACTGCAGCAGTTCAAGAATGTAGTTCTTCACCACCTTCCAAAGGAAAATTAGGCTGGGTAATTATACGCTGCCTATGAAACCCACATCCCGTGAATAAGCAATAGAAAAGGGCAAACAAATATCTCAGCCCATCGCAAAATCTACAAACTCAACCGATAAACTAGCACTGAAAGCTAATAGCACAAAATTAGCCTGCTGAACAAAGCTTTGTCCAGAATAGGGGAATTGAGAAAGAGGACAGGTTTATTTCACTCAAAACAGGATCACTGCATTCCACATGGAAGTCAAGTCAAGTCAAGTTTATTTGTCACATACACATACAAGATGTGCATTGAAATGAAAGTAGCAATGCCTGTGGATTATGCAAAAACAACAGAACAACAGAACAGAATAGAACAGAACCAGTATTTACATTTTAGATTTTTTTTTAAAGACACAACACAACAGTAAATTAGTAAATTAGTCCCTGGTGAGATAAGAGTTTACAGTCCTGATGGCCTGTGGGAAGAAACTCTGTCTCATCCTCTCTGTTTTCACAGTGTGACAGTGGAGGCGCTTGCCTGA
Organism: Amblyraja radiata; assembly: GCF_010909765.2. NCBI lineage: Eukaryota > Metazoa > Chordata > Chondrichthyes > Rajiformes > Rajidae > Amblyraja > Amblyraja radiata. The sequence goes on along the minus strand of NC_045966.1, from coordinate 35,555,481 downwards.
CCGTAGCAGCTGGAACAGTCCGTTGCTGGGGTGGTAGGGGTCCCTCATTATGTTGCTGGCTCTGGATCTGCACCTCCTGGTGTATAGGTCCTGCAGGGGGGTGAGTGTTGTTCCTATAACACTCTCTGCAGAGCCTTCCTGTCCTGGGCAGAGCTGTTCCCAAACCATATTGAGATGTTGCCGGAAAAGATGCTTTCTTCAGCCCCAGAGTAGAAGCACTGAAGGATCCTCAGAGAGGATTTCCTCAGCTGCCTGAGGTGGAAAAGGCGCTGCCTTGCCTTACTCACCAGTGCAGCAGTGTGTGTTGTCCATGTCAGATCCTCTGTGATGTGGACTTACAGATATTTAAAGCTGCTCACCCTATCCACAATAGTCTCATTTATCTCCAGTGGCTTGTACGTCCTCGGATGTTGAGCCCTTCTAAAGTCCACAATCAGCTCCTTAGTTTGTGTGACATTCAATAAGAGGCTGTTGTCCTGACACCAGAGTGCCAGATCAGCCACATCCTCCCGGTAGGCCTTCTCATCGTTATCGGAGATCAGGCCCACCACCGCAGTGTCATCAGCAAACTTGATGATGGTGTTGGAGCTGAACCTGGCCACACAGTCATGTGTATACAGGGAGTACAGTAGGGGGCTAAGGACGCAACCCTGGGGGGATCCTGTGTTCAGGGTGACGGGGTTGGAGGTATGTCTCCCCATCTTGACCACCTGGGGCCTGGCGGTGAGAAAGTCCAGGACCCAGACACCCAGGGGAGTGTTCAGCCCCAGTTCCAGAAGCTTCTCAGCAAGTCTGCTGGGGACTATGCTTTTGAAAGCTGAACCAAAATCAATGAACAGCAGCCTCACATAGCCCCCCTTCTTGCTGTCAAGGAGAGAGAAAGTGGTGTGCAGAACCTGGGAGACCGCATCATCCGTGGATCTGTTCGGACGGTATGCGAACTGCAGTGGGTCCATGGAGCGAGGGAGGAAGTCGCAGATATGGTTCTTGATCAGCCTCTCGAAGCATTTCATGACTACCGTGGTGAGGGCCACTGGTCGGTAGTAATTCAAGCAAGCTGGAGAAGCATTCTTTGGCACTGGTACAATGGTGGATCTTTTGAAGCAGGCAGGGACCACGGACTTGGCCAGGGAGAGCATGAGGAATGAAATAGAAATATAGTTTTGCTCATTGCTTGGCTAAGGAGCTTTGCAAAAGGGATTACTTCAGATATATGGATCATTGGGCTCAAGGCCAGATCAGCAGTAAGGAAGGCAAATGCAATGTTGTCACTTATTTCGAGAGGACAAGAGTATAAAAACATGGATGTAATGCTGAGGCTTTATAAAGCACTGCTCATACTGCATTTGAAGTATCGTGAGCAGTTTTGGACACCATATCTGAGGAAGGATGTGCTGGCGTTGAAGAGGATCCAGAGGAGGTTTACGAAAATGATCCCGGAGATGATTGGGTTAATGTATGAGTGTTTGATGCCTCTGAGATTATACTCGCTGGAGTTTTGAAGGATAGGGGGGACCTCATTGCAACTTACTTAATAGTGAAAGGCCTGGATAGAGTGGATATGGAGAGTATGTTTCCACTAATGGGACAGTCTAGGGCCAGCGGACACAGCCTCAAAATGAGATGATGAACCTTTAGAAAGATGAGGATGAATCTCTTCAGTCAAAGGGTGGTGAATCTGTGGAATTCATTGCCACAGATCATGGACGTGGAGGCCAAGTCATTGGGTATTTTTAAGGCTGAGATTGACAGATTCTTAATTAGATAGGGTGTCAAGGGTTATGGGGAGAAGGTAGGAGAATGGGGTTGAGAGGGAAAGATAGATCAGCCATGATTGAATGGCAGAGTTGACATATTTATGGCCGTAGTCTAGAAATTTAAGTTCATGTGAAAATATGCACTAATTGCAGTTACTTTGTCCATTGCCACTGGAAAAAGATTTCCATTGAAGTACATTGTGCAAGACATCATTGGCCGTTGACGTTATTTGGAAATATCTGCGTGAAATTCAGACGTCGTGTGCACTCTGAGCTGGCAGGGCTGGAGCTCTTATAGCAATAGTGCTGAAGTGCAGCTGGTGACGAACATTGTGGCACAGCAAGGGATTGTGGCCCCACTTCTCTAATGCTATATCCGTGGCAGAGATGGAGTGAGGGCTGCAGAGCCTGGTCAATCTCTCTGTGTGGACATGAGTGTCGATATCCCAACAACTGACAGACATCAGCAAACCTAGTGTCCAAACTATAATTCAAAGTTTCAATATTTGGCATGAGATTCTAATTATGTTTGGAGATTGATCTAACTTGACATTTCAATCACTTAATGTCAGGGTACTGAATCCCCAGCCAAATAAAGTTAATCCACAAACAGGACTCTTTGCTTTCAGTAGTTTATTTGAATTATAAATTTTCTGGCCCATGCTCACTCCAGCCGCTTTGATCTTGACATCATGCAGTGTTCCAATGAAGTTTAGTGGAAGCTTAAGGAACAGTTCCTCATCAGTGCAGCTTTACATCAATCTGTTGATTTCAACAGCTCTGGATAATAACCAGTCTTACCATTTTACTGGACTATATCTGTCAACTTTTACTATTGGTATTGGCAAAAATTCTGATATCACATTTTATAGCTCTTGCTTCTATTTTGTGTTTCTTGTGCATCTTTCTGGCTTATAGCACCATTCCTTTTTTTTAAAATTTAAGCTGTCCTGCATTCAACCTTATTATATATTTCCCCCTTTTATATTTTCCCTTCCCCTTTTCCCATATTTTCATTTGCTTAATACATCTCCAACATTTTTGAATTTTGACAATCTAAAATACTCTTTGCCCAGAATAGGGGAATCGAGAACCAGAGGACATAGGTTTATGTTCACTGAAAACCATTGAAAGCTGCAGAATGGAAACAGCCCTTTGTTCCAACAAGTCCATAACTCCAAAGTAGCCCGTACAATTCCCTTAAACTTTCCCAATCTCACCAGCCTTCTTTACACTACTCTAGCCCATTTCATTATTCCCACTTTCTCATCAACTCTCCCAGACTCTTCCACTCACATATAAAACAGGGACTACTTTCAATGGCCAGTTGGCATGTCATCAATCATATTTTTTGCAATTTGGGAGTAAACTGCAGCATCTGGAGGAAACCCACACAGTCACAGTGAGACAATCTGCACATAGACAGCACTGGAGGTCAGGATCAAATCTGGGTAGCTGGAGCCGTGATGTGCAGCTCTGTGCTGTGCTGCACATGAATTATCACCTCGCCCCATATATTTTCTTATATCTCTGATTAAGATAATTTTTTTTTAAATCTATATTTTTAAGCATTCAATGAGCATTACAATATGTTGGACTGAATGGATATTTGTTATTATTACTGTTATTATTATTATTGGTTAAAAATAACATTTTGTTTTCCTTTCTCGTATCATTAATGTGAGAACTATAATTGGACTCACTCTTTCAGTGCTTTCGCTCTCCAAATGGAATCCAGAAAGGAGAATGAATGGCCTAATTCTGCTCCTCGAACTTATGAACTTATGTACTTATGAAAAGTGCTAACACTTACAAACTTAGTTTGAATTCTCAACTTAATAGGAAGTGACATGGTTTATCTCAAAAGTGCTAGTGGATATAGCAACATATTCACAGCCCAAGTTAAAACTGCCAGTAAAAGAGGTCAATGGAAATGAGGACATACCAGTGATCAGCATTTTTGGTGTTGTATTCCACTCTAATTCTTTCGATTGGCTGGAAGTTCAAATCTGAATTTATGTTGTATTTTTGTAAAAACCCAATGACTAAGTGACCCGGAAACTGTTAGTTATGCAGGCACACCTGATTTCACTCAGTTTTTTGTTCTATTACTTGAAATTCTTATTCTCATACACAAAAGAAAAGATCTTTGAAAAAGCAGCAGCACCATAGACCAAGGTAGATCTGACTTTAATTGGAAACCTTCAAATTTATACTTGAAATTTAATTATGTCAAATCAAATTTAAAGGAATGTACCGAGAACCATGACTCTTAGATAGACCTCAAACAGAATTGTTAACAAGAACAGAATTGCCAAATGAAAGTAGGATAATTTCACTCCTTTGAAGCTAAATGAAGTTAGTTTCAGAAACCTCCAGCATATCTGGGTATGTGTGGGAAACGCATAAAAGCGCTAAAGTAATCCTTTATTATCAGCAGAAAGTGAATTGCTCAAGTTTCTTGAAATGCACCAGTAAACTTAGCTGTCTCAGTGGTGTTGGAAGAAGTCTGAATTGATAGGCCTATCTGCTTCCTTGCCTGACCTTGCTGAATGGTTACTTTTATCAATTATGTTGGGAGATTGGACAATAATTGCTTGAGAACATCTTATTGAAATTCAAGCTAAAGTTAGGATGTTCCCAGTTATTAATTGCATCACACTGGTAAGGCTAACACTGATATTGTTGGTGCTGTGAGAAGAACATGGAGAAAAACAGTAAGAGCCCAATAATAGCAGTCAACAGTTCCTGATCTGCACAGGAGAGATAGACAGTTTGCAACCAGACATGCTGGTCACCACAGGATGTACAGGCCAAAGACTGAATTCCCTAGATATTTGTCGTCATACACAGAACCAAGCTGACAAATCAGTGGGCTGTGTGTGCATGCAGTGTGCCTGGAACAGGATCTTCTGAATATGCTGGTGGCATTTTACCACTGGTCAATTTAAAGCCATTAGCAACCTCAGCTCAACTTTGGAGCAGATTCTTGGGTTGTCACCTCCAGCTGCCTTTCCATAATGTATAACCATATAACCATATAACCATATAACAATTACAGCACGGAAACAGGCCATCTCGACCCTTCTAGTCCGTGCTGAACACGTATTCTCCCCTGGTCCCATATACCTGCACTCAGACCATAACCCTCCATCCCTTTCCCGTCCATATAACTATCCAATTTATTTTTAAATTATAAAAATGAACCTGCCTCCACCACCTTCACTGGAAGCTCATTCCACACAGCCACCACTCTCTGAGTAAAGAAGTTCCCCCTCATGTTACCCCTAAACTTCTGTCCCTTAATTCTCAAGTCATGTCCCCTTGTTTGAATTTTCCCTACTCTCAGTGGGGAAAGCTTATCCACGTCAACTCTGTCTATCCCTCTCATCATTTTAAAGACCTCTATCAAGTCCCCCCTTAACCTTCTGCGCTCCAAAGAATAAAGCCCTAACTTGTTCAACCTTTCTCTGTAACTTAGTTGCTGAAACCCAGGCAACAGTCTAGTAAATCTCCTCTGTACTCTCTCTATTTTGTTGACATCCTTCCTATAATTAGGCGACCAAAATTGTACACCATACTCCAGAATTGGCCTCACCAATGCCTTGTACAATTTTAACATTACATCCCAACTTCTATACTCAATGCTCTGATTTATGAAGGCCAGCACACCAAAAGCGTTCTTTACCACCCTATCTACATGAGATTCCACTTTCAGGGAACTGTGCACAGTAATTCCCAGATCCCTCTGTTCACCTGCATTCTTCAATTCCCTACCATTTACCATGTACGTCCTATTTTGATTTGTCCTGCCAAGATGTAGCACCTCACACTTATCAGCATTAAACTCCATCTGCCATCTTTCAGCCCACTCTTCCAACTGGCATAAATCTCTCTGTAGACTTTGAAAATCTACTTCATTATCCACAACCCCACCTTTCTTAGTACCATCTGCATACTTACTAATCCAATTTACCACACCATCATCCAGATCATTGATGTACATGACAAACAACAGTGGACCCAACACAGATCCCTGTGGCACCCCACTAGTCACTGGCCTCCAACCTGACAAACAACCATCCACCATTACTCTCTGGCATCTCCCATTCAGCCACTGTTGAATCCATCTTGCTACTCCACCATTAATACCCAACAATTGAACCTTCTTAACCAACCTTCCGTGAGGAACCTTGTCAAAGGCCTTACTGAAGTCCATATATACAAAATCCACTGCTTTACCCTCATCAATTTCCTGAGTAACTTCTTCAAAAAATTCAAGAAGATTAGTCAAACATGATCTTCCAGGCACAAATCCATGTTGACTGTTCCTAATCAGACCCTGTTTATCCAGATGCTTATATATATTATCTCTAAGTATCCTTTCCATTAATTTGCCCACCACTGACGTCAAACTAACAGGTCTATAATTGCTAGGTTTACTCTTAGACCCCTTTTTAAACAATGGAACAACATGCGCAGTACGCCAATCCTCCGGCACTATTCCCGTTTCTAATGACATTTGAAATATTTCTGTCATAGCCCCTGCTATTTCTACACTAACTTCCCTCAATGTCCTAGGGAATATCCTGTCCGGACCTGGAGACTTATCCACTTTTATATTTCTCAAAAGTGTCAGTACTTCCTCTTCTTTGAATCTCATAGTTTCCATAGCTACTCTACTTGTTTCCCTTACCTCACATAATTCAATATCCTTCTCCTTGGTGAATACCAAAGAAAATAAATTGTTCAATATCTCCCCCATCACTTTTGGCTCTGCAGATAGCTGTCCACTCTGACTCTCTAATGGACTAATTTTATCCCTCGTTATCCTTTTGCTATTAATATAGCTGTAGAAACCCTTTGGATTTACTTTCACCGTACTTGCCAAAGCAACCTCATATCTTCTTTTAGCTTTTCTAATTTATTTCTTAAGATTCTTTTTACATTCTTTATACTCCTCAAGCACCTCATTTACTCCATGCTGCCTATAATTATTGTAGATCTCTCTCTTTTTCCGAACCAAGTGTCCAATTTCCCTTGAAAACCATGGCTCTTTCCAATTTTTACTATTTCCTTTCAACCGAACAGGGACATAAAGATTCTGTACTCTTAAAATTTCAACTTTAAATGTCCTCCATTTCTCTTCCACATCTTTCCCATAAAACAAACTGTCCCAATTTACTCCTTTTAAATCCTTTCGCATCTCCTCAAAGTTAGCCTTTCTCCAATCAAAAATCTCAACCCTAGGTCCAGTTCTGACCCTCTCCATAATTATATTGAAACTAATGGTATTGTGATCACTGGTCCCGAACTGCTCCCCAACGCATACCTCTGCCACCTGACCCGTCTCATTTCCTAACAGGAGGTCCAGGACCGCCCCTTCTCTAGTAGGTACTTCTATGTATTGCTGCAAAAAACTATCCTGCACACATTTTACAAACTCCAACCCATCCAGCCCATTTACAGAATGTGTTTCCCAGTCTATGTGTGGAAATGTATCTTTTGCTCTCAAGGCTCACTTGGATGTCTTCCTTAAACATTCATACAGTTGGTTTTCAATAACAAGAAGATCTTTCTGCAGGTAGCACCAGATTCCTGCGGTAATGCTATGATACCCCGCAAGGATACATTCTCAGTCCCCGACTATACTCCATACTGTACTCTTTGACTGTGCCTAAATGTGGCTCTAACACTATCTGCAAATTTGTAAATAACACCACTGTGATGGGCCAGATCACAAACAACGATAAGATGCAGTACAAAAAGGAGAGAAAGAACTTAGTAGCATAGTCAGGACATAACCACTCCCTCAATTTCAGCCAGATATAGGAGCTAGGTAGTTATCAACTTCAGGAAGTGTGGTGGAATACATGCTCTGATCAGCATTAATGATGCAAACTTGGATATGGTTGTGAGCTTCAAGTTCCTTGGCAGAAATAATACCAATAATCAGCTGTGGACCAACCACATTCAAGCGACACCCATGAAGCCACACCAATGGATCCACTTCCTCAGGAGACTGAGGGGATGCACTGTAGAAAGCATACTATTGGCTTTCTTCAAAGCTTGGTTTGGAAACAGAGCCCAAGACTGCAAGAAATTACTGCAAAAGAATTGTGAATGTAGCCCAGTCCATTAAATGGACGTGACTTCCCACCATTGTCTCCATCTACACTTTATGCTAACTCCATAAAGCCTTCAACATAATAAAAGACCTTTCTCACCTCGGTCATTCCTTCTTCTCTCCATTCTTATTGTGCATAAGTTGCAGAAGCTTGAAAGTGTGCACCACCAGATACAGGAACAGTCTTTTTCATTCTGTTATCAAGCTTCTGAACGGTCCTTCCATATGAGAGGGTACTGTCTAATTTACCTCTACCCCAGAATCCATCTAATATCACAATTGCAATATGCCTTTAAATAGTAGTGCTAATGTTGAGTTGTGAGCATCAGCATTGCTCAAAATAATCAATCCAGAAACTGGAAAAATATATTAATCCAGTAGCCATGGTGGCGCAGCGTTAGAGTTGATGCCTTCCAGTACCAGAGACCCGGGTTCGAAACTGTCTAAGGATGCTTGTCTGTACGAAGTTTGTATAATCTCCCCATGATCTGGGTGGATCTTCTCAGAGAGCGCTGGTTTCCTCCCACACTCCAAAGGCTAATTGGCTTGGTATAATTGTAAATTGTCCCCAGTGTGTGTAGTGTTAGTGTATGGGGATCGCTGGTCGGCATGGACCCGGTGGGCTGAAGGGCCAGTTTCTGTGCTGTATCTCTGAACTAAGCTAAACTAAACTAAACTAAACTAAACTAAACTAAACTAAACTATAGTGCACAACAAGAATGTTGGCACTGTCATTCACCAGAAACTCACCTGTACCTGCTCCCACCACATGAAAAGTTAAAATATAGACCAACGTCTACATATTTCTGCTTGTTCAATGTGCAGAACTAAAATTAGAAACATCAACTCTTCAGCATGAAACTAATTATTCTAACTGCATCCTTGAAAATTGACAAAACCGTTATCTTATAGCTAAAGATATGTATTAATGCTAAGATTTCTGCAAATCTTCTATACAACTGTGCTCAGTAAAGGGCCTGTCCCACTTTCACAACCTAATTCACGACCTCTGCCGAGTTTGCCCTTGATTTATACTCGCAGCATGGTCATCACAAGGTCATAGGAGGTCGTAGGTAGGTCGTAACAGGCCGTGATGCTGGTCGTGGGTACTCATGTTATCAAGTAGGTCGGGGCGTTTTTTCTAGCATGATGAAAAATGTCCACTAGTAAAAAAGGTTGTGAATTAGGTCGTGAAAGTGGGACAGGCCCTTAACTTATTGGGAATGAAAGAAAAGCTCAAAACTTAATGCAGTGCAACAAAGGAATAGAGAAAAATGGTCTGTGGCCCTGAGCCTCCATGCACAGTGAGAGAAACATCAGAGAAACGTCATGGATCACTGCACACATATTGGAAAATGGGAAAAACATAGTTTCAAATATAATAGATTTAACCGTGTTGCATAAAGCATTGAAGGGAAATGATCAAGCCATTCATTAAAAATTTAGGTTGTTGTAATCTAAGTTTTGAAATGTCACTTCAATTATCCCAGCTTTTTGATGATATTTAGAGATGTGTAAACGCCACCAATAGTTTACAACTAGCTTCCACCTGCAAACTCTACCTGGTTTATTGCCTTTCAGGATGTCTTCTGCCTTTTTGTTCAAACCCTTACAGAATGGCAGTGATGAAATTTCAAAAACCTTTTCTTCCATTTCCACATGGAGGAAATATAGACAAGAAAAGTCAGAGCAATCGCATAAATGTGAAATTCCCAATCACTCACTGAAGTACAGTAATCATGGATGACTTTAATCTAATAGGATGGCCAAATCAAATCAACAACAAAATTCTTCAGAAATATTTTCTGGACCATGTACAGGATGGCTTCTTAGGGAATAGGCCATCCAAGACTGGGTGTTGCGATGAAAAAGGGTTAGCTGATCGCATTGTTGCCAGTGATCTGTTAGGCAGATGGGGCTCATCAGCCTGGGAAGGCAGTCCATCTAGGAGAGGAAAAACTCTGGTCTAAAACCTCCACTGTCTCCATATCCAGTCTTGGAAAAGGCTCCAGGAGTAAACCTCAAGAAAAATCCGGAGTCGGAGTCCCTAAGACAGTTTGTCGTTGTCTACAACCTCGCGCTGGCAGCTCCTGTGATGGCGCTGGTGCCAAACTGTAACAACCCTGCTGTTCCTTTGGACCGATCAGCGAAGTGGAGAGGAGGGACATGCTGCATGCGCAACAGCCTGTCCTCCATATGACATTGCCCAGGCTTGCATCCGGTTGGAAGCATCACCCATGGTCAGTCATGACTGAAGGGGGCCTACGATGACAACGATGGCAGGAGTGCCAGAATGGGATAATTTTTAACTAAGATGGAAAGTATTCAATCTGAAACTATGTTCCTTAGTCTAAACAAAGGAAACTATGAGGAGTGAGTTAGGAAGCTTCATTAAAAGAATGGCCATTGATAGTTAAACTTAACATTTAAAGAAGAGCAAGGATGTCAATCAACTCTAATACATAGCCTTCGCAGGACCACACTAGAACTATAGTGTGCAGATATGGTCACCTAAAGGATGTTGATGCAATAGATTATGTTGATGAGGGTTTAATTCGCTGGAGCTCACAAGAATGAGAAGGGGTCTCATTGAAACTCTAAAAATTCTGACAGGGCTGGAGAGATTTGATGTGGGGAATTGTTTCCCCTGCATGGGATGTCTAGAACTAGATGTCATGGTTTCAGATGACTGGGAATTAGATTTAGGACGATGATGAAAAAAACGTCCACATACAGGGACTACTGACCCTATAGAATTCCTAACCATTAGGACCAAATCACTGAATAATTTTAAAACAGAGAGAGATACATTTGTAGACACTCAAGGCATCAATGGGTGTGGGAAGGGAGCAGGAATTTTGTGTTGTGGGGAATCAACCATTATTCTATTGTATGTAGCTTTGAATTGCTGAACAATCTGCTTCTGCTATTATTTCCAACATGTCTTTGTTTTCCATGAGGCAGCATAGTAAAGCAGAAGATGAATTAATGAGAGGACTCCAACACTATACCTGCACTGAATTCAGAAACACAGGATCTTGTTCATTCTCATTTCAACCATAGCGTCTTGGATTTTCTACTTTTTTAAATTCTTCCACAATAATAAATCATTGAATCCAGAAACAGGCAATCTTGTAACTTTCTATTTCATTTCCAATATTAGTCATCAACTCCAACATCCACCAACATTAACCAGATATAATGTCTGTAACATGGTCAAAAACCTCACAAAACAAAACTAGGGCTACATTAGTGGCGGCGCTGCCATGCAGCTGCGGCTCGCCTGCAGTCTGTCTGTCTTTTCCTTTTTTTTGTTTTCCTTTGTCCTGTTGGACATATGTTTTAGTTTATTTTTAGTTGTGTATGTGTGGGGGGTGGGGGAAACATGTTTTAGTCTCTTCCTTCGGGGGATGCGACCTTTTCCTTGTCATATCCCCGTATCCGTCTCCGTCTGCGCTGAGGCCTAATCGCGGAGCTGGCGGCCTCCAACTGGGGCCGACCTCAAGGCTCCGGAGGCAGAACCAGGACTTACCATCGTGAAGCTGGCCGACTTCGGGGCTGTGGTGGCGCTGCGGCAGCGGCGGCCCAACCGGAGCCTCAGAGGCTTCGGCCCCGGGGCCAGTGGACGACAACATCGGGAGCTCGCAGGGGGCTCGCAGATCCCAGGTTGGTGATCGAGTCTCCGGAGCTCCCGCAACAACAGCTTCATCCGCTGCAGTGGAGGGTGACAGCTTCGACCGCCCCGGGTCGCGGAGTTCGAATCGGCCTGTTCGCGGTGCTCGGATTCGGCCATGGGACTTATCATCACCTGGCGGGGGGCCCAACATCGAAAGCATGGATCGCCTCAACGCAGAGGGAGAACAAGGAAGGAAGAGACAAGGACTTTAAGACTTTTGCCTTCCATCACAGTGAGGAGGTGCCTGGTAGACTCACTGTGGTGGATGTTAAACTGTGTTAATTGTGTGTTCTGTTATGTTATTTTATTTTTTGTCATGACTGCAAGGTGTGCATTTCATTCAAATTATGTTTGAATGACAATAAAGGAAACTTTATACATACTTTATACTTTATTATAAAGAAGTTGTCCTTGAGACATTAATTAAAGAGTCTCAATTTTGACGTCAACATTTGTATTACTTTGAATGCCCAGAGCATTTGAAACCTCATTCTTGGTTGTTCAATCACTAATTTACAGCCTTCTTGAATATTATACATAAGATCCAAAGCGGGTGATCAATGGTTACTGAGGGTAGAGTTCAGTTAAGGTTTGACACTTTTGTCCGCTTTGAGTTTGGCAACAGTGCAGCATTTTTCTTGCACTTTTTGCAGGGAACTACACGGGACCTCTTTTAGCAGAGGGTTCTGGGAATGAATGTATTCAAGAGAGAGTTAGAGCTCTTTGGGCTAAGAGAATCAAGGGATATGGAGTGAAAGCAGGAACGGGGTACTGATTTTCGATTATCAGCCATGACTATATTGAATGGCAATGCTGGCTCGAAGGGCCAAATGGCCTACTCCTGCACTTATTTTCTATGGTTCGATGTTTCTATGAACTACCATATCACCACTCCTAACATTGCTTTACCCAATTTCAGGATTTTCTTTTGTGAGATATTTGATAAGTTATCAGCATTAGATGGAGAACATATTTTGTATAATGAAAATATATCTTTCTATATTGAGCTGCTGAAATGTCTGAGTGTCCTGGACTCTTCTCCACCTGCCGACCTCTGGTCCAAAGCCTCTGGACTACCATCAACACACCGTGCAACAATTGGACTCAGCTCAAAGGTTTCTTATTCTCTTCACTACAATTTTGCATCAAAGAGAGGTAGTAGTTACGGGACTGAAGCAGGTAGATAGGAATTAAGCCACCGTCTCCTTCAATTTAATGGTGGAACAACACCAAGATTGCCACTGGCCAAGTCATTCTCTAAGGGCCATTGGGGTGGGTTTGGCACTGGCCTCCTACTGTGCAACTAATTGCACCCCTGTTATGGCTAATTCTCTCATTTGAAAATTAGAAAGGAATAAATAATGGATGCAGGCAAAAGAGCTTTTAGCCTTCTCCTGTGTTTCACCCTGCCACCCTGTGCAATGAGTAAGAACAAGCATCCTACTGTTACAATCAATGAAACAAGCTGTCAGAAGGTGTATCTTTTCAAATTGTGAGGTTGTTTTACCCTAACAAGTCTCCCTGAATGGACAACACAAGCAACTTGAAAAGTAATGAGAGATTGGAGAGAAGTGAGAAGAGTGCAGTGCTGAATATTATGTTATTTGAGCCTTCCACCTAAGTACATTCATCAATGTCAGTCAATTTACTTCTCAGTCATTTTTTTATTTTATTTAGATTGACATTGTTAACAACTGCATGCTAAACACTTCCCCCATACGTTTACTACTGTAGGACCTCAACATGTAATAGTCCTCAGAAGAAACTCATCCAACTGCCTGGTGAACAATTGAAAAACATATTAATTTTCTATAAATTAATTAGCTACCATCACTTATTAACATTTTAGATCAAATAAGCAACAGAAGATTCACTTAGGTTCTGGTTGTGCTCAATGGATTTAATCCCAAAGTTGTAAGCAGAAGAAGCACAAAACATTTCCAAATTGTTATTCAGATATCAACTCATTCAAAACCCTTGACATCCTGAAGGATTGCACAGTAGGTCAGAGGATGATACTGGGGTTTAGAAGGTTTGATCTTGGGAACATACATTTCCACGGTTTGAATACACAAAAAACTGCAAATACCAGAGCCTTGAACAAAAAATTGATGTGCCAGAGGAACAGGGTTAGGCAGCATTTATGGAGGGAAATAAGCAGACGACATTTCGGATGGCGACTTTTTTCCAGGGTCCCAACCCGAAATCCCATTTGTCCATTTCCCTCCACAAATACTGTCCAGCCTGCTGAGATCCTCTAATTCCACAGGTTGCATAATCAATGGTCCCACTTCTCTAGACTTGGGGGAATTTAATGGATTACATTTCGGTGGACCAGGGAAAGAACTGTACTCTTCTTCAACCACAAGTGTTAATATTGGCCAAATTAAAGACACCATAAAATGGAGGATCCTGCAATTGTCAGAATTGCTTACCCTTTGTCAGTGGAAATTTACAGACTGTGGATGGCACCAGCCGGTCTAAGCCCAGATTGATATGCAGGATGCTAAGAGATCTAGGTGCTCTCCTCATTTCCCCTTAATTGATAAAATGTATAAAAACTCTGCAAATAAACTTTAATGCATTGATGTGATTGGATTACTGCAAACAAAGTGTAAATAATGTAAATACTGTTGCAAGACAGTTACCCTGCTGTTTGTCGATTGGTTAAAAGTGTTAAGCCTGGCAGGTTTGTTTGAGTTCCAGGTAAATGTTGCATTATTCAGTTAAGTTAGCTTCCTTCCAGAATCTTCTCCTAGAAACAATGTATAGAAGACTTTGTAATTGGTTTGGGGAACTGTCAATAATGTACTGATGTAATTAATATGTTTGATTGGATTGTAAAGAGACTACCCCTGTGTAGTTTGGCCCCTCAAGGTTCGTGGACCTATAAAAGGTGTATCCATCTTAGATCAAAGTCAATCTTCTGGAAGTACGCTTGGGACAGCGTGACGTTTTGGAGTGTTTCTGCTTGCATGAGGCTGAAGGGCTTGGCAGAAACAAGGATCAAACCCGCGGTGGTTTAAGTATCATATTGGGGAATTTGTTGTTCAATCCAAAAATAAAGATTAGTTGTTCCAGTGTTTGACTCAGTGGTTTTGGCTGACCTAGACTGGGTGGTAAGCTTGAGAAGAGTGTATTTAAACAAGCACCCGCTGCCAAAATACCCTCACGTCCAAGCTGCCCTCACCTGCCTTCAGCTACTGGAATTCCTGAAGCTGGGAAACACAGCTGGCCACGTATGCACTTGTAAACTAGGTATAGTAGAAATCAGTTAAAGATAGACACAAAAAGCTGGAGTAACTCAGCGGGACAGGCAGCATCTCTGGAGAGAAGAAATGGGTGCCATTTCGGGCGAGACCTTTCTTCAGACTGGTTAGGGATAAGGGAAACGAGAGATATGGTTGGTGATATGGAGAGATAAAGAACAATGAATGAAAGATATGCAAAAAAGTTACGATGATAATGTAAACAAGCCATTTGTAAGCTGTTTGTTGGGTGAAAATTAGAACTAAGTGTTACTTGGGTGGGGGAGATATAGAGAGAGAGGGACTGCCGGGGCTACCTGAAGTGAGAGAAATCAATATTCACTGGGCTGTAAGATGCACAAGCGAAATATGAGATGCTGTTCCTCCAATTTGTGTTTAGCCTCATTAGAAATCAGCTCGTCTCATTAAATCCAGATAGGCAGGTTGCGGCAGTATGGGCTTGGCGTTGAGCTTCTAAAAAATATTATTCCTCTAAAATAGTTTTGAGTGCAAAATTCCATGCCAAAGTGACTGAACTCGGAGCTGTAAAATGTTTTGCGCTGATACCGTAGAGGTGCAGTAAAGCTCAGTATTCGGCAGTCTGCTACCCAGCCAGTGGAGATTGGAATTTACTACAGTGTCTAAACCCTTTTTTACATCTTAATAATGGCTATTTCTGATGGAAATGGAATGACAGCCAATATTTATCAGAGAAATTAAAAATGGTGTTGTTAAGCTTTTAATATGTTTTAGGCTATGGTTTACTTAAAAATAAGCAATTGCTCACTAATTTTACCAGTTCTATGCCTTCTTTTCATGGTGGACTATTGATCAATATGTCACAGAGGCAAGATTATCCTTTGTTCTCATTAAGAGTGAAAATGGTAATTTGTCTTTGTAATTTACTGCCCATAATGAAACCACACTCTTTCCTTGTTTGAATTCCTCACAATGTGACTTCATTAGAAAAAAAGAAAAAAAACACCAAATTGCTCTGCACTTAGAATAATGGTCCTTTAATTTCACTCAAGCAGTTAACAAAGCAGTGAACAAGTGTCAGTACCCAAAACTACTACTCACGGAGAATAGTTTAGCAGGAAAAAAGCTCAATTTTCCACGAAAGGATTGGAGACAGCTGCATGATTTATAATAGAGCATAATGCCAAGACTTCTGAGGGGAATTGCCTTTAAATATACCATTACAACAGAGTGCACTGATTAATGTTGCAAAAATAAATATGTCAGAATCTTGAAGATCCTAGAAATAGGCTTGGAAAAATTGTCTCATTTATGAAAATGGAAAAATAGCATGAAGATTATGCAAATCATATTACACATACCATAACAGGAAATTATATGCAATGTTCGAAATAATTACAAAATGATATATGATATCACCAGAAACTGCTCACTATAAATAAGCTTGGGGTTCGTTTTGCATTGATAGGAGAGGGGCTAAAAATGGAAGGAAGAAAGGATGGAAGGAGGATGATTGAGTGAAATAAGTGCAAGAGCTCATGTAACTACTACCACAACACAACCTGTTGAACCAAACACATGTAGTCTGTGTTAAAAAATGATTGACTGATTTTTTCAAATGGGAAAAAAAGGAGGAGATGCTAACCAAGGCTGAAGATGGTAAATGGAACGGACAAAGGGTGCAAATGATGGAATCTGATAAGGAAGGAAGGTGGGGATTGAAATGTAGAACCAGAGGGAGTGACAGTGGACTATAGGCAACAGAGCAGAACAGCTGGAAGAAAATTTGGGGACCCGGTGTCAGGTAGCGTGGGTGACGAGCTGAAGGAGGAGGTAGAAATGATCTGGGTGACAGGATGGGGGGGGGGGGGGGGGGGGGGGGGGGGGATGGAATGAAATATCTGTGCAGGGAGGTGGGGGTGAGGAGAAGCTGGGAAGATGATAAATAGAGAAGGTGTGGTTTAATGAAATTGGAGAATTTAGAGTTCACACAATTGGGAAGTGAATTGTTATCTCACCTGAAAGTGATGTTGGGGTCCCTAAGAGAGAAGTGTAGGGATAAGTGCTGTATCTACTGCAGTTGTAGAAGCAATTTTCTAGGAAGGGATAAAAAAAACACAAGGGGTCATTGAGAAAGTGGTCACGGTGGATAGCAGAATGGATGGGGAAGGGGAGATGTGACCGTTTGTGGGATCACACTGAAGTTGTCGTAAATTTCGGAGAATGATGTGTTTGGCCCAGGGGATGGTGGGATGAAAGTTAAGGACCAGGAGAACTCTATCCCTGGTCTGCCTGGAGGAAGTGGTGGACGATAGTAGATCTGCAAGAAACAGACGATACACAAATGAAGGTTCTATTCACTATTATGGTGGGAACCACATTTGCTGAAGAAAGTGGACATCATAATGTTCCAGACCAGAAAGCCACATCTTGAGAGACAATGCGGTGGAGACAAAGAAACTGTAGAGAAGGAATGGTGTCCTTGCAAGAGATATGGGAGGAGGAGGTGCAGTCAAAGTCGTTGTGGAAGTCAGTGGGTTTGAAGTAGATGTCTGTGTATAGTCTGTTGACAGAAATAGAGACAAAGATATCAAGAAAGGGGAGAGAGTGTCATAGATGTTCCAAGTGAATTTGAGGGCAGGATGGAAGTGGGTTGTGAAGTTGATGAAATGAATGAGTTCTGCACGGGTGCAAGAGGCAGTCCCAATGCAGCCATGAATGGAACAGAGAAAGAGTAGGGGAGTGGTGTCGGGGTACGTTTGTATATTCCAGCATCTACAATCTCTTGTGTCTCATTATTAACTATGCAATAAGTAGCAGGAATATGTCTTTAAATACATGTTCAGTAACAGGGTGGTTTATTAATCCCGAGCCTGATTTCATTCTGGGTGATTCAATGTCGACTGATTAACATAAAAATCCATCTACTGTCCAGCCCAGTGTAAGTTATTACAGTGTAAAACAGAATGTCCCCTTCCAATGCCTGCAATGTATCGATGGATGTAACACATGACAGGATTTTTTTTGTAGAGTAGGTCTCATTTATATTAATGGGTGTTACCCACAGAAACCTTGATTAAAACTGACATTCAATCCCTAACAATCACTGATTTGAATCATTTTGCACTACAGCCAACGCTTCTATTACTTTTATAGTATGGAGATCAGAATTACACACCATAGTCAAGGTGCAACCTAACCTGGGTCATTTACAACCTAATTTAACAGCTTTTAATTTCTATAAAACTGGATATAAATCCCAATGCCTCATTCGCATTTTTAATGGCTTTGTTGAACTGTGGTGCTGTTGTAATGAGTTGTCACTTCTGTCTCAAGCTCCCTTAACTCTTCAGTTTCTTACTTGCTGAGCCATGGCGCCAATTCTACTGAGAAGTATTCCTTCACATTTATCTATTTTAAACATTGCATGCTACTTAACTGGCCAGTCTGCCAGTATTTTAATGACTTATTTCAATGACAATTATGTTAGGTTCTTCTTCACTGTTCACTG
Source organism: Amblyraja radiata (assembly GCF_010909765.2). Taxonomy (NCBI): domain Eukaryota; kingdom Metazoa; phylum Chordata; class Chondrichthyes; order Rajiformes; family Rajidae; genus Amblyraja; species Amblyraja radiata. The sequence continues at coordinate 35,537,183 of NC_045966.1, read as the reverse complement.
TAACCTGCAAATTTTCATCTGATGTTTTTTTCTCCCTGAATCAAATCACTAATATGATTCATTCATATTAGTCATGAGTCAAGAGTGTTTAATTGTCATATGTACCAAGCGAGGAACAATGACATTCTTGGAATACTGTTACTTCTTGTTTTATTTAAATTCCAGATTTATGTACTTGGATGTAAATTTTACTTCGGAGTCACGTGAGTGACTACGTGAAGAAGGCCGTCAGTCCGCATGCACGTCATTAGTCTAACGCTTTGCGCAACGACTGGCTGGCAGGTGCGTCGCTCCTTCCAGCGGTAAGTTTAAAATCCTCAGGTAAGTGTTTAAACTTTCTCTGAGGTCGTTTCTCTTGGTTCGATAATTCTTGCTTACAGAACAAGTTCAAACCGTGTGGAGAAAAATGTCCAAGGTGAAGAGACGGGCCGCAGGGAAACCAGCTATGGAAGACCGCGGGAGTGCAGGTAGAAGGCCGTCTATTTCGCCTTCCGAGTCGCTGGCGGTGGAGCCAGCGGCTTCAGACTTGGTGCCGGTCGATAGCACCTTGGCAACCCCGCTTGGGCGAAAAGCCATGAAAAAGGAGGTTCCCCTCCTTCAATGGGTAGCGTCTTCGGACGTCTAACCCACATGGAGCACCTGATGGAGAGGTTGCTCCACAATGATATGCTCAACGAACGGAGTTATATCAGCGCGGGTCTCCTCGGGGGCCCGCGGCAGCGGCACGTGTTTCAGGGCTGCTCTATGGCTCCCTCTCTGAGGAGGGGAGCATTCGGGGTCAGTTTTTCTCTGACTCAGTGTTCGGAGGTATAGCCGGGGAGCATACCACTAGGCACGAAGGGCATGAATCAGAAGTGCCCGCAATGGCATCAAAATTTGCTATCCCATCACAAACAGGGGAACCGCTGGATGAGGACATAGCCATGAGTATCAATTACCTGGCCTCACACCAGCTCCAAGAACTGGCCATGGAGGAAACTACTAACAAGTATCACACTCCTGCTAACTGTGCTTCATTAAATGTGCCGGCTGTTAATCACTCCATCTGAGGTTACATTGGAGGGGGCGTCAGAGCCCAGGAGGTGAAGCTACAGAAAATATTAATGGCCTTTGCCAGGTCGGTGGATGGGGGGGGCCCTATCTGATGTTCACCAGGGTGCCATGACATTAATGTGCAATGCACATTTCGAAATCAATTGCCTACGAAAAAATGCCATCCGCCGTGCTCTGAACCCCAAATTTGCAGCATTGTGTAAGGCTAGCAACATTCAACCACCGAATTTCCAAGCATGTCAGGGAGCTGGACGATGAAGCAAAAACAGTCGGGCTAATGAAAGTCCCAACAACTCCCAAGGTTTCATCATTCCGGCAGCAGCACCCCTATGTTCCCTTCAACACCAGACGGTTTGCTGAAACTGGTGGGAAAGCCGAACAATTGGCACAGAGGTATTTTTTAGGCCAAGGCCCAAGCCGGCCCACGTCCAAGATGTGCAGTTGGCGCCCTCCATCAGTCCTACCCCCCAAACCTCGGGGGCGCAAACATACACCATTCCACCAGTAACCATTGTGGTAGGTGAGTCTGGTTCTTTGCGGAACATATTGTGTATGGATCAGTTACAAGTTGGGGGGAGATTACAATTTTCTTGAATGAATGGCGTTGGAGAACATCAGATCCGTTTATACTGCACAGTATACAAGGCTTCCAAATTGAATTCCTTCTCAATTCGCTTCCACCCACACAGCATACACCAAACCGCACATTTGTTCTTTCACAACAGGAATGTTTGGATGCACAAGCTGAAATTGAATTATTATACAAAAAAGGGGTAATTGAGATGTCGTGTCATGAATCTCACCAATTTGTGTCTAATATATTTACAAAGCAAAAGAAGGATGGAGGATCCCGAATCATCCTTGCATTGACTAAACTTAACTCCTTTGTGCAGTATAAACATTTCAAAATGGAAAACTTTGTTACTGCCAAACAACTGGTTTCCAAGGGATGTTATATGGCATGCATCGACCTCAAAGATGCATACTATTCAGTGCCCATTCATGGGGATCACCGGCGATATTTGAAGTTTAGCTGGATGGGGCAACAGTGGCAGTTTAAAGCATTGCCTAATGGTTTAACTTCAGCCCCCAGATTATTCACAAAATTATTAAAACCAGTCCTGGGGCTACTCCGGGCTCAGAATCATATTGTGATGGCATACTTGGATGACATCCTAATCATAGGGAAAACTATGAAATTTGCTGAATTATCTGTTTCAGCTACTAAACTCATGTTTGAGAGATTGGGGTTTCTCATCCATCCAGTTAAGTCCAAATTGATACCATCTAGAGTAATTGATTATTTGGGATTTACCATTAATTCAGTTCACATGTCTGTGACTCTGCCTTGGGGCAAGCGATTAGAATTAATAGAAGCCTGTAACAATCTCATTGTTAAGGAGCAACCTTCTATTAGACATGTAGCTAGTATAATTGGCAAACTAGTGGCTGCTTTTCCAGCTGCACAGTTCGGGCCTTTGCACTATCAGAATTTGCAACGTGCAAAGGAACAGGCACTCAAATTCCACGCAGGTCACTTTGGTAGACCTATGCGGTTGCCAGCTGAAGCCATTGCTGAGTTACAATGGTGGGTGATGAATATTCGGCACTGCTCCAGTAAAATTTTGGTCGATACACCATCAGTTATTTTACAAACTGATGCTAGTGCTCTAGGATGGGGAGCTACTAATACCATCTCTAGCTGCTGTGGCAGATGGAATATGCAGGTTAATTGGTTAACCTTAAATTGGTTAACCTTATTTGGCACTGGTGTATTACGAGAAACATTTGGGTTTCAGCTATCTACTTACCAGGTAGATACAACATGGTGGCGGACACCAGGTCACGGAAATTCAATGACAACACAGAATGGATGTTGAATCATGAAGTGTTTAACAACATTGTCGCTCGGTATGGCGTACCGGAAATCGATTTGTTTGCATACAGACTAAATCACCAGTTACCAAAATACGTTTCATGGGAACCAGACCCAGGGGCTGTGGCGGTAGATGCATTCTCGCTACACTGGGGTGGAATGTTTTTGTATGCATTTCCTCCATTTTGCCTCATCAGTCGGTGCTTGGCTAAGATCAAGCAAGACTCCGCCTCTGGCATTTTAATAGTACCAGACTGGCCTACACAGCCTTGGTTCCCACTCATCCTGGGAATGATAACACAACCTTTTATGGCTGTCCCCAAAAGCAGAAATCTGCTGGTTTACCCTGTGACTGACGAGATCCATCCACAACATGACCGAATCAATTTATTGGTTTGCATATTCTGAGGAGACCGTACCTGGGGCTCGGACTATCAGATCGTACGGTGGATGTGATCACTGCGGCCTGGAGGGATAGTACCAAGAAACAGTACATCTCTCATATCAAGAAATGAGAGATGTTCTGCTCACACACGAACATATCGTATGACACGGCACACATAACGGATGTGATGGAATCCCTATCAACACTATATTTTAATAAGAAACTCAGTTATTTTGCCATAAATAGCGCCAGGAATGCATTATCGTCATACTTATTGCTGGGATCGGGACACCACTCTGTTGGGTCTCACCCCTTGATAACCAGGTTCATGAAGGGTACTTTTAACTCTACTCCCCCCAGGCCCCAGTATTCGGATATATGGGATGTGAGCATGGTGCACACACTGCTTCGCCAGTGGGCTCCAGCTTCATCCCTGTCTTTGCCCAAACACACTCTCAAGGTGGTCATGCTCATGGCGCTGGTTTCAGCGCAACGGGTCCAGACGTTACATAAACTGCGACTGGACAGCATGGTTTCATCTGTAAATAATATAACCTTTTTTGTTTATGATTTAATCAAGCAGAGCAGACCAGGGGTGTCAGGGCTCAAATTAGTTTTCATGGCATACCCCATGGACCTTCAGTTGTGTGTAGTTACACACATACTACAGTACATCAGGTCACTCAGAGGCTCCGAATTATCTGTATTCATTAGTTACACAAAATCTCATAATAAGGCATCAGTGCAGACCATTTTGAGGTGGTTAAAACAGGTTCTGGCTTGTGCAGATGTGGACACTGACATTTTTAATTCTCACTCCACCAGGGCTGCATCTACTTGAGCAGCGAGGGTAATGGACGTCCCTCTCGACCACATCCTAGCGGCTGCAGGATAGTCAAATGAACTAATGTTCCAAAGGTTTTATAATAAACCTATTGCCAGACCGGGTTTTTTGCCAATTCCATTTTAGATTCTGTTGTATAGTTTCCCCCTGGATGAGAGGGTTCACTATTATTTTCTTTGTTCATGAAAGCATCAGCATATTTAAATCTATGTCATGTCTGAATGCATTAATTATTTTCACTCATCCTGGTCAACTGATGCAGTGTGTGACGCATGGACTCGTATCCACGGCATGAAACCACAGAGCTTTAAAATCTTCACGTAGTCACTCACGTGACTCCGAAGTAAAATAGTAAGATTAAGCAGGAACTTACCAGTTTGAAGTTTGATTTTTATTTTATGAGGCGTTACGATGAGCGATTACGTGCCCTCCGCTCCCAACCCTCGTATCATAAAGGTCATCTGGTAGTTCTAGTCCTCTCTAATCTTACTATGTTCAGTTCAACAACTGTTATCTGTGATTTCACACCGCTGCTTTGAAGATTGACACGCATGCGGGCTGACGGCCTTCTTCACGTAGTCGCTCATCGTAACTCCTCATAAAATAAAGATCAAACTTCAAACTGGTAAGTTCTCGTTTAATGTTACTATTATCCTGCAACCTTAATTTGAACGCACCTCTGGATCAATGTTCACAACCATCGATGTGAGTCCAGTAACCATAACTAACAGTGTAAGGATCAATTAAAAATAGTAAATATCAAACCAGTCTTGCTGATTTCTCTCATCATTATATTATTGCCTCAAAGTCTTATTTATCCTTTTGTCAACTCATTGATCGCAGTCCAGTACTAGTGCACCAGTCTAAATCATATAGCTGCTCACTAAATCAGTAGGAAGGAACATAACTTTCTGGGGCGGCAAATTTAACAACTAATAGTGCAATTGCCTTGGTGATTCTGAACTTTTGCAGTGTGTGTGGAATTTGCATTTTTTCCCTGAGATTGCAAGGAATACTTCCAGCTGCACCAACTTCTTCCCACAGCATGAAGGTCCACGGTTTGGATATGGTAATTGGGCACTGAGAGTTGTCTATAATGTGTGAGTGAGTGGTAGCATCAGTAGAGAGTGCAAGGAAGTGTCGGGGGAATGGTATAGGACTGGTGTAAATGGGTGTTTGATGGTCGCTGGTGATGTGATGGGCCACGAAGCCTGCCTGCCTGCATGTGACTCTACTGACTTTCCTTATCAATATATTAAGGTTGATAACCTTAATCTGTTTTTCCCTGAAACAATTTACATTTGTGGCCAATGGATAATAATGCCCATATTCCACCAACATGCCCTGATTTTCAATTTATCTCCAGACTCCCTACACTTCCCTTTTAACATTTCAACTCGAGCCACTGTGATTAGATCTTTCTCCTTAAAGATTCCTGATCTGTTATTTCCAATTATCTTATTTTTGTTTATTGTCAGCATATGATTTTCCCTAATTATTGATAGATCACTCAGAGAGCTGGAAGGTGGCTGGCAAATTGAATCCAGATATAGTGCTGGAACTCAACAACAGTCCTGGAAGATTGTTGATGTTTAGGGCTGAACAGACGGAACTTTACAGAGTGTTGTTTGTTGATAACTGAATGTGAAAAGGTTTCCTGATTTATATGATGTACTTGGCCTTCAAGCACATAAATCGGATAAAATAGAAATCCCCTTAGAAGTAGTTAAAGGGTGGCCACGGTGGCGCAGAGGTAGAGCTGGTGTCTCACAGCGAATGCAGCGCCGGAGACCCGGGTTCGATCCCAACTACGGGTGTTGTCTGTATGGAGTTCTCCCCGCGACTGTGTGGGCTTTCCCCGAGATCTTCGGATTCCTCCCGCACTGCAAAGACGTTCAGGTATGTCGGTTAATTGGCTTGGTGCATGAGTAAAAATTGTCCCTAGTGTGTGTAGGGTAGTGTTAATGTGCGGGGATCACTGGTCGGTGCGGACTCGGTGGGCTAAAGGGCCTGTTTCCGTGCTGTATCTCTAAACTAAACTAGACTAAACTAAACTAATGCCAACGTGCACTGCTGCAGATAGTCTGAATATTATTCAGCAATCTAATGAAAACTACTAATCAAAGTGCAGCTAACGGGCTGCTCAGATGACCTTTAAAAAGCTGTTGGCTGATGAGACCACAGTTTTAGAGCCAGATAGAGTAATATCGAGGATGGAAAATAATTCCCTTCCAATGGGTCCCATCAGTTAGCACAAATTATTCAAAAATATCATCAAGCATTAGGATTAAAATAAACTCAAGGGCATCCCTGACTTAACTGAAGCTTTGCATGCTGATGCTGGGAAATTTGTCATGCCTAACAAATGGATTATTTCATATTTCTCGAAAGCAACAAAATGCTGAAGTGTCAAAAACAACTCCTGGTCAATAAGGTTAATCAATTTTTCTAACGTATTGCCAGAAGGACACTAAGCTGTTTTATTTCCCCTTTATGAATGTGGATTCAGTGTGCACTGAATTTAGCAGCATCCCATTGTAAGTCATAAGGGTACGTGTAGCACCAAGACATTGTTGTGAATGATGAGTATCACATTTTATTTCTGCATGATAAGTCAAGGCTGCCCATGTACAAATCCTTCAGCAAAGCCCTTGAATCTAATCCAGATATGTATACTGATGTATTAGTCTGAGAATCCTTGAGTTTATCTGTACTGCTTGTGGTTTTTTAAAATGGCTTTGTGCTGACACAGCTAAATTGTACAGCTTAATGATTTTTCTATTAATTAGCAGTTAGGTACTATGGTGGTTTGGAACTAGTCATTTGCTTCTGCTCCAACTGGTTGGCTTAAGGTCAGTAAATCTGGGAATTCATCTTTCTGGATACAGTGAGGTGTAATTCCTGAAATCACATCCACAATTTCTTTACATTAAATCAGCAATCTCCTTAAGAAAAATGCTAGAAGGTGCGGCAAAATGAATTGTAATAATTATGTTCCCTTGAGGTTAACACTAGATATTTCAGAGTGAATGTGCTTTGTAACTAAATATGTATTCCCCACACCCAAGCTTAAAAAAGGCATGAAATGTCCATGAATCTGTTTTGTTAAAGCACTGTGGTAGAATGTGGGAGAATGGTAAACATTCCTGAGCACATCACAAACAGTATTATCATTGAATCCCAGTGTACATAAAAAGGAAGGTAGACAAAAGTGCCGGAGAAACTCAGTGGGTGCGGCAGCATCTATGGAGCGAAGGAAATAGGCAACGTTTCGGGCCGAAACCCTTCTTCACACTGATGTAGGGTGGGGGAGGAGGGGGGGGGGGAAGAAGAAAGGAAGAGGAGGAGCCAGAGGGCTGAGGGAGAGCTGAGAAGGGGAGGAGACAATAAGGGCTACCGGAAATTGGAGAAGTCAATGTTCATGCCGCCGGTGTATAAATTGCCCAAGCGAAATATGAGGTGCTGCTCCTCCAATTTCCGGTGGTGCTCACTTTGGCCATGGAGGAGGCCCAGGGCAGAAAGGTCGGATTCGGAATGGGAGGGGGAGTTGAAGTGCTGAGCCACCGGGAGATCAGGTAGTCTCCTCCCCTTCTCAGCTCTCCCTCAGCCCTCTGGCTCCTCCTCTTCCTTTCTTCTTCCCGCCCCCCCACCCAACATCAGTCTGAAGAAGGGTTTTGGCCTGAAATGTTGCATATTTCCTTCGTTCCATAGATGCTGCCGCATCCACTGAATTTTTCCAGCACTTTTGTCTACCTTCGATTTTCCAGCATCTGCAGTTCCTTCTTGTACATAAAAAGGACGTGTTCATCTAAGTGAAACAGTCTCCTGCCATTTATTCTTAAACATTTGCCTTGAGAACCTTCAGTGTGATGCAGACCAATTTTTTGCAGATATTATTGGCATGGGCACTATTACTTATTCTTCAGGGTGATGGAGGATTTAACTCAAGTGTTTTATTCACTGTCAGATTTCAAGAGCTCCAATCAGCTGTTTTAGGAAAGAATGTATTTCTGCATAGCACCCAGTCATCTAGAAATTTAACCATGAAGTGTACATATTTTATCTGTTAGGCAATTAAATTGAAGTGTAAAATCAAGCACTATTTCTACTTCCAGTTATGCACAGCACAAGGGGTTGTGAGTTTCCCTGTGTGTGACACATCCACATACAGATACTGGTGGATGCATAGCAGTGTCATCAATTGTGTAGATTTTGATGTTGCTGCAGCAGCCATTAGAGCATGGTTGTGCAATTTTAAATCTTGGGCACAACGCAGCTCTTCACTGAATAAAGCTTGCTCACTTTATTCCGATTCTGAAAAAAGGATTTTCAACTTGAAACATCAACTCGATGTCTTACCCCATTGATTCTGCTTGTACTGCTGAGTTTTTCCAGAAATTCCACTTTTAGTTTGCCTTCCAAATTCTGCAGATATTTGAATTTCAATTTCCGATGAATGGTTCCGAGAAGAAGAATTGACTGCTGTTCGTCTCTCCAGGTGTTGTCTGACAAGCTGTGTGCTTCCAGCAGTTTTTGTTTGGTTCAGATTTCCACTATCCACAACATCTGTTCAAACACTTTCACCTAAACAGTATTATTATAATTTTTATTTCTAATTTCCAGCAATTCACAGAATTGTTTTTAGTAATTTTAAATCATGATTTGTTTGAGCTATAGGGAGAGATTGAGCAGGCTAGAACTCTATTCCTTGGAGCGCAGCAGGATGAAGGGTGATCTTATAGAGGTGCACAAAATCATGAGAGGAATACATCGGGTAGACGCACAAAGTCTTTGTCAAAGGTTTATGGTGAGGAGGGGGAACGATTTAATAGGAACCTGAGGGGTAACTTTTTCATATAAAGGGTGGTGGGTGTATGGAACAAGTTGCCGAAGAATGGAGATGAGGCAGGTACTATTGCAACAATTAAGAAATACTAGACCAAGTGGGGTCCGATGGGTCCCTGTCACATGGGAGGGCTGGTCCCCAAATACAATATTCCACCACTCACCCATAGCCCTAACTGTGCAGGCATGGCTGACGGGTTCCTGTTGTGACATCAGAGATCCCCGTTATGACGCGAGTCACCTCAACCCTCCCCAACTGTGCCTCTCCATCCCTCTTACTACCCCTATCCCCCTCCATTTCCCCTTCATCCCCCATCACTCTCTTCCCCTCCTCTTCACCCTCCGTTTTCTCTCCTCTCTCTCCTCCCCTCACTGCCTCCCTCCCTCCCTTCATAACCCCTATCCCCTCCCTACCCCCCTCCTCTCCCTCTATCTCCCTGCTCCCCCACTCCTCCCCTCTCCTCTATCCCACTCCCCAACTAAACACAATGTTTAAATACCATTTCTCCTCCTCCCCTCGCCCACTCCCTCCCTCACCATTAAAAAATACAATACAATACAATACCTCTCCCACCCTCTCCTTTCCCCTACCCTCAGTCAATCCATTTATCCCTTTATAACCCCTCTCCCCTCCCTACCCCCTCTCCTCTCCCTCTATCTGTTTAAATAACACTACGTTATTGTTGGATCCCTGTCACAAGGGAGGCCTGGTCCCCCAATGCAATATTCCGCCACTGAGCCATAGCCCCCAACTGTGCATTATCGGCTGATGGGCCCGCACTAAGGGCAGAAGTTAAGTTAAAGTTAATAACTTTGCATTTAATATTTTAATTACCTCGCCATTCCTCTTCCTACTCCTATCCTCCTCCATCCCCCCTCATCCCCAGCACTCCCTCCACCTCGTCGTCAGCTCACTCTTCTTTCCCCAGTCCTCCTCCCCTCACCCACCCTCCCTCACCTCTCCATTCCTCTCCTTTCCCCTACCATCAGTCATTCCCTCCCTCCCCCCATAACCCCTCTCCCCTCCCTATCCCCCTCCTCTCCCTCTATCCCCCCGTCTCCCCAACTCTCCCTCCTCACCTCCCCCACTTATCCTACATCATGGCTGCTGTTCGTAGGCCTATATATAATTCACATCGGGTCATTTTTACCCTTGTAGTTTCCTAACTCTACCCACATTGATTCTACACCTTCTGATCCTATGTCATCCCTTGCCAAGGATTGAATTTAATTCCTTACCAGCAGAGCAATCTCACCCCATCTGCCCAGGTAATGAAGGAGGGGAAGGGGAAGAGAGAGGAGTGGAGGAAGGGGATGAGGGGAGGAAGCAGAGGAGGGTTGGTGGAGGGTGGGGAGAATAAGTACAATGGAGGAGGTGAAAATGGGACTGAAGAGGTGAAGTGAGATGTGTTCACATTGATATTCTTTTTTAACAAGTTTTTGCCACGTCAGAGCAGTTGGGGGCTATGGGTGAGTCGTGCAATATTGTTTTGGGGGACCAGGCCTCCCATGTGACAGGGACCCAATGGTACCTCAAACTGCGGTACTTTTAAATATGCATGTATATCATGAACCAATTCAACAGATATCATGAACCAGTACACAGACCCACACCAACTCACTCCTCTCCTTCAGCTTTGCCTTTCACGTTGGAATATTCTCGTTGCTGCGGGTCACGTCCTCCAGAGGCTATGGCTGTGGCCGTGGCTGTGGCTGTGGCTGTGGCTGTGGCCATGCCTGTGGCAACTGTGACCATCTCCTCCGGCCGCTGCTGACCAACTGAGGCTCCAGGCAATGCTGGGCGAGGCAGGCGCATGTGCAGCCTGGTGGCTGACAGCGGATGTAGCCAATCAGTGCGGCAATGGTGCAGGAAGGGGCGGAGCCATCCCAGCCGTGACAGTGACGGACAGGAGAGGAGACCAATCTGCATGGCAGTGACTGACAGGAGAGAAGACCAATCTGCACATGTGCGTTTAATTTAAAAAAAAAACCTTAATAACTTTTAATATATATAATCGATCAGAACAAAACTTGTTGCACTTGCAGCACAGGAGAATGGTGAGGATGGTGGCAACATTTCGTAGCATTATCGTGTACCATTTTTGCGCAAATAGAAAAACAACGCAAACCAGAAGATAAGAAGATCAGTTTTATTTATATAATTTATATAATTATAATAATATATACTAGACTAAGTGCGGTCTGCTACCCCAATGCAACCCATTCCCCCAATGCAATATTCCACCATTCTCCCATGACTCCCTACTGCGCAGGCACAGCTCATTTCCCCTCATCCCCAGCACTCCCTCCTTCCATAACTCCTCTCCCTTCCCTACCCCCTCGTATCCCTCTAACCCCCACTCCTCAACTCCTCCTATCCCCCCTCAATCGCTCCTCACCTGCCCCACTTCCATCCCCTCCCTCTATTCCCCACTCCCTATCTCCCCCACTCCCCCCTCCTCTCCCTCTATTCTCCCTCCTTCCCCACTCTCCCTCCTCACCTCCCCCACTTTCCCCCCTCTCCCTCACCACCCCCTCCTCTCCCTCAATCTTCCCACTCTCCCTCCTCACCTCCCCAGGATCTCGAGGGTCCCGCTCCTTTCCCTCCTTGTGTGCCCGGAGGAGCAGCAGCTGTCAGCCTCAGAGCCAGGCTCAGCGCCCAGGCCACGGATCCTCAGTGTGACCTCAAACCACCCCCGGAGCCACCATTGCCACTAGCCTCAGTGCCCAGGCCCCGGATTATCACCGCGGGCTCTCGCCTGCTGCCGCCGCCTCTCACCTGCTACAGCCACCTCTCACCTGCCACTGCTGCTTCTCGCCTACTGCCGCCGCCTCTCACCTGCCACCGCCTCCTCTCGCCAGCCGCCACCGCCTCTCGCCTCTCGCCTGCTGCTGCCGCCACTGCCTCTCGCCTATCGCTGCTGCCTCTCACCTGTCACCGCCACCTCTTTCCTGCTGCCGCCGCCTCTTACTTGCCACTGCTGCCTCTCGCCTGCCGCCGCAGCATCTCAACTGCCGCCTCCATCGCCACCGCGTTCTAAATTCTGGAAAAGCCCCAATTGCACAGGCGCGGCCAATGACCCGTCGGGTGCCCTTTGCGACGCCACTAAAGACGCGCATTGGAACACTTTCTTTTTGTTAAACCGTAATAACTTTTAAAATATACCATCAATCTGAACAAAACTTGGTGCATTTACAGCATAGGTCATTGGTGAGTAAGGTGGCCAAAAACCGTAACACAATCGTGTACTATTTCTGCGCAAATAGAGGTATATCAAACAAACAAGATGAGAGTTTTAGTAATAGATAGACAGACAGACAGACAGACAGACAGACAGACAGACAGACAGACAGACAGACAGACAGATAGATAGATAGATAGATAGATAGATAGATAGATAGATAGATAGATAGATAGATAGATAGATAGATAGATAGATAGATAGATAGATAGATAGATAGATAGATAGATAGATAGATAGATAGATAGATAGATAGATAGATAGATAGATATAGATTTAGACAGGTACATGGATGGGACAGGATAAGAGGGATATTGGCCAAACACAGGCAGGTTGGACTGGTGTAGATAGAACATGTTGGCCAGTGTGGGCAAGTTGGGCCAAAGGGCCTGTTTGAATGCTGTAAGACTATGACTAAACAATATAGATAAATGCACCGTGTTTATTTATTCAACAAACATTGGCAACTAACCAGCAACAAATGAAGTAACTCAGGGCACTCATTGCCATTGCTGTTTTATCTTAATCATGTTGTAATCTAACATCAAAAGATTAATATGCACAGATATCCAACAAACAAGTAAGCATTGAGATCATTTGCCCAATTGTTTGCTGTATCTATTGAAAACTGCAATATCCATGTGTGAATAAGTGCCATACATTAGGCTTATTTGCAGAAATGAATCCTATGTGATAAAAGGGGGATTAACAAAGGCAACATTATAACACAGTTGGGTAAGGGGTGGAAAACAGAGCCGTGATGAATGTCGTTTTTTGACAAGAATGAAAAATACGATAACAATTCACAGAATTTAATGCCAAGAACAAAGTAGATGGAGTTGAGGAGTTTAAGAGCGGGGGCACAAAATAGAGGGCCAGAAAGTATGGCACAGTGATGCAGCAGTAGATTATTGCTTAACAGTATCAGAGATCCGGGTTTGATCCTGACTATGGGTGCTATTCTGTATGGAGTTTGTATGTTCTCCCCGTGACATGCGTGAGTCTTTCTCCGAGATCTTCCGTTTTCTCCCACACTCCAAAGACGTACAGGTTTGTGATAATAGGCTTGGGTAAGTTGCAAATTGTCCCTAGTATGTGTAGGTTTGTGTATGGGGTGATCACTGGTCGACGTGTATTTGGTAGACAAAGGTCCTGTTTCTGCGCTGTATCTCTAGATCTAAAGTCTAAAAAAGGCAGCACTAAATCAACATTTTATTTCTGTATTGACACCGACTGGAGTAAATGTCCAATTATACTCACTGTTCATAAGGGAGGATGTAAAGTCTTTGGAGAGAGAATAGAAGAGATTGCCTAGAATTGTTATAGTTTTGTGATACGTGAAGAAGCTGAAATTGTTTCCTTCTGACCAACGAAGGTGAATAGGAGTTTTGATGAAACTTCAGAAATATGACAAAATACCAGTATAATAAATAGTCACCAATTCCCTCAAAAATAAAGAGGAGGAACGTGTTTAAATGACTGCAAAAAAAGATCCAGAAGTAGATAAGCAAATGCACGGCTTCACAATGCTCAAGATTTAGAATGGGCTGTCTAATGGGGTATTCCATACACTTGTAATAGTGCAATTCATAAACTAAATGCAAAATGGAAAGGCTGATAATTGTATAGATGTGGGAATGTGGGGGAGTGAGTCTACTGGATTGTTTTTTGAAAGGCCTGGTGCCCTCGCAATGAGATGAATGCTCCCCTATGCTGACTAATTCCACATTGGCACTGGCTAATACAATGAGTGTCATTGGTTTGACAATCCTGTCTTAGGTACCCCTAAACGGTAATGAAGTGACCATGAGAGAGGGAAAAATTATGCTAAATAAAGTGCTTGTAGATATTTAAAGTGGCTAATTATATTATGAGTCTGAACACTGATGGCTATGATCAAAGAGAAAAAAGCAAAGGAAGTAATTCATATGCATTTAACAACGGCCAGATGTATAATTCCAAGATTTCCCAAATACCTGAAAGTTTGCTTTTATCTTTATTGGATAATGGAGTGTTTAATGTTACAGACAGATAGATGACAGAACTGCAGACATTTTATCGTGAAATAAGGAAGACGTTTAAAAAATAATCACATAAGAGATTTGTGATTGAAGTGTAAATTTTTTGGGATAAAGGAGTGAGATCGAACAAGAACTAAATAATAGAACAGAAAGTTTGCTATCTTTGACTATACTTTTGTATGATTGACTGCTCAGCCTGTTTGATTACATCCATATCCTTGGTCGCTAGGAATACATTTGAATTGAAATCAAGGAAAGGAAAATCTACACTTCGGAGATCATTGTTTGCTTTTAGGTGGCGTTTTAAAATCTGTAGTGATTCCTTTTGCTTAACTTTGACTTCAAACTCCGATTGATAGAAACATAGAAACATAGAAAATAGGTGCAGGAGTAGGCCATTCGGCCCTTCGAGCCTGCACCGCCATTCAATATGATCATGGCTGATCATCCAACTCAATATCCTGTACCTGCCTTCTCTCCATACCCCCTGATCCCTTTAGCCACAAGGGCCACATCTAACTCCCTCTTAAATATAGCCAATGAACTGGCCTCAACTACCTTCTGCGGGAGAGAATTCCACAGATTCACCACTCTCTGTGTGAAAAAAGTTTTCCTCATCTCGGTCCTAAAAGATCTCCCCTTTATCCTTAAACTGTGACCCCTTGTTCTGGACTTCCCCAACATTGGGAACAATCTTCCTGCATCTAGCCTGTCCAACCATTTAAGAATTTTGTACGTTTCTATAAGATCCCCCCTCAATCTTCTAAATTCTAGCGAGTACAAACCGAGTCTATCCGGTCTTTCTTCATATGAAAGTCCTGACATCCCAGGAATCAGTCTGGTGAACCTTCTCTGTACTCCCTCTATGGCAAGAATGTCTTTCCTCAGATTAGGAGACCAAAACTGTACGCAATACTCCAGGTGTGGTCTCACCAAGACCCTGTACAACTGCAGTAGAACCTCCCTGCTCCTATACTCAAATCCTTTTGCTATGAATGCTAACATACCATTCGCCTTCTTCACTGCCTGCTGCACCTGCATGCCTACTTTTAATGACTGGTGTACCATGACACCCAGGTCTCGTTGCATCTCCCCCTTTCCTAATCGGCCACCATTCAGATAATAATCTACTTTCCTGTTTTTGCCACCAAAGTGGATAACCTCACATTTATCCACATTATACTGCATCTGCCATGCATTTGCCCACTCACCCAGCCTATCCAAGTCACCTTGCAGCCTCCTAGCATCCTCCTCACAGCTAACATTGCCCCCCAGCTTCGTGTCATCCGCAAACTTGGAGATGTTGCATTCAATTCCCTCGTCCAAATCATTAATATATATCGTAAATAGCTGGGGTCCCAGAACTGAGCCTTGTGGTACCCCACTAGTCACTGCCTGCCATTGTGAAAAGGACCCGTTTACTCCTACTCTTTGCTTCCTGTCTGCCAGCTAGTTCTCTATCCACAGCAATACTGAACCCCCAATACCGTGTGCTTTAAGTTTGTATACTAATCTCTTATGTGGGACCTTGTCGAAAGCCTTCTGAAAGTCCAGATATAACACATCCACTGGTTCTCCCTTATCCACTCTACTAGTTACATCCTCGAAAAATTCTATAAGATTCGTCAGACATGATTTACCCTTCATAAATCCATGCTGATTTTGCCCAATGATTTCACCACTTTCTAAATGTGCTGCTATCCCATCTTTAATAACTGATTCTAGCAGTTTCCCCACTACCGACGTTAGACTAACTGATCTGTAATTCCCCGTTTTCTCTCTCCCTCCCTTTTTAAAAAGTGGTGTTACATTAGCTACCCTCCAATCCTCAGGAACTACTCCAGAATCTAAAGAGTTTTGAAAACTCTTTTAGAAGATAGTACTGTAAGTTTTGAAAAAAGTGATGTAAAATAAAACGACCAAAATGGTATCACAATATTTTGAAAAATCTATGTGTTTTAAATCTTCTCTAAACTTCATTTATGGGATATCACTGGCAAGGCTAGGACTTGCTAGTCAGGGGTCAGATGTCATGGGTTACGGGGAGAATGCAGGAGAATGGGGTTAGGAGGGAGAGACAGATCAACCTTGATTGAATGGTGGAGCAGACTTAATGGGCCAAATGGCCTAATTCTGCTCCTACCACTTATGACTTGATGACTTTTGTTTATCCTTTATTGCCTCTGATCTGTGGAGGCAATTAAGAATTAACCATATTTGTCAGCCTGGAATAAAATAAAGACCAGACCTTTGAAGGTGGCAAATTTGTTTTTCTGAATGATATTAATGAACTAGGTGATTCGAACAATCTGGTAGTATCATGGCTGACGTGATTGATACCAACTTTCTTATTACAGCTTTATATCATTGTTTGAACTTATACTCTTCAGATTCCATGGTGGAAGTTAAATTCATATTCTGGACATGTTAGTTCTATAACGTAACCTTTACTCTTTGCAAATGAAGTAGCAATGTTTTTAAAGAAAAAGAAAATCTTCTGCCCCTCTAATTTAACCCCATTCTGTTTTGAGACACAATTTGAACAAAGCTATTGATTTTATGTTATTGCCACCCATGGAGCTACAATGATGCACTCTGCGTGATAGGCAGTCTTTATATTGAGACTCTCCTTGAATGGGGGTGATTCAAGCTAGTCTGTGCTGCGGTTTACACAGAAATATGTTTCCAGCAGAGGCCGCTAGATAGCAGTCAGACTCAGATGCCCAGCCTGAGATTGGGGATGGTTTATCGCACCAATCAGCAACGCTGTTGACCCTCAATCAATGAACAATGCAATGGCTTTCTATGTCCTTCAGGTTCAGCAAATTTGTCATCATCAAAAATCTGCAGATGAATATTATCTTTTAATATGGAAAACATGTTAAAGTGCAGCTTTGCATCCAATGTTCTTAACATTGCAACTGTAGACTGCACTAAGACAAATGATCCTTTCATGGATGGTTGACAGGGAAGATGTTTTTGTGTGTGTGTACGTGTGTGTGTATGTGAGCGTATGTGCGTGTGTGTGTTTGTGTCAGTGCATGGGCACAGTGCATTGGGATTAGAGGAGTGTATTCTGCCAGAATGACAAAAAGAAAGGAAAAATGACAATGGTGCAGTGTTGTGAAATGACTAATGATAGCCAAAGTCTATCAGAGAGCGGCATAAGATATCAACATATTTCTAATTGGAATCAAACCAGGGAAAGATCGTACAAGATCAAACCTGAAAACTCTTTATCTCAGTGTACATGGTATTTGAACCTGAGTCTCTGACACTATGAGGCACCAGCTCTATCAGCTGTGTCACTGTACGGCCATTATGGAGTTGGAGTGGAGTTTGCACTTTCTCCATGAGATTGCGCTGCTTTCCGACAAGTGTTTCTGTTTTCTTCCACAGCCCAATGACGTATAGTTTGGTAAGTTAATTTATCACTGTAAATTGTTGCTAATGAATGGGTGAGTAGTAGAATATTGAGGGGGGTGGGGGCGGGAGGGGGGGGGGGGGGGGGTTGATGGGAGGGTAGGGGGTTGTTTAAGAGAATACAGGTAGAATACAAGTAGGATTGATGTAGGATTTGTGTAAAATGGGTTGGTCAGCGTGGACTCGATGGGCCGAAAGGCCTGATTCTGTGCTGGATCTCTCAATGACAAAGAGTTTCAGCAGTGGTAGCCTGACCACATAAGACATGCAGTCATAGCCTTGGCCACTGTTGGAACTCTTGGACCAGAGGGTGCTGTTTTCAAGGTACGAAATAGTGAAAGAAGTGGAACCTGACCAGGGGAGCCACTTCACTTGGAAAATTGTGGAAGCTTTTTTGGCAAAGCGGCCAATTAGCACATCTATTTATACATAACGCAAGCTCTGATCTTGTGCTCTTCCGGTTTGCACGTTATTTTTTATTTGCACAAAAATGGTACACGATAGTGCTACTATTTTTCTCCAACTCAATCGCCGTTCTCCTGTGCTGCGAGTACAACAAGTTTTGTTTCAATCGGTGGTATATTGTAAAAGATAGCAAGGTTTAAAAATCGTAAAAAAACGCGCGTGTGCAGATCGATCTCCTCTCCTGCCAGTCAGCGCCGCGCAGATTGGTCTCTTCTCCTGTCACTCCCCTGGACGGTCCGCTCCTTCCTGCGCCATTGCATCTTTACTGGAGCTGAGGATGGCCGGCAGAAGTCTCCAACCGGACACAATTTTCGGAGGGGTCGGAGGATGTCGCCAGACGAAAGTGGTGAATCTGATCCTGGCGGAGGAGAGCATCCAGCGCCCACTGTGAGTCCCAAATGGACCGCCATTGCAATGTCCCCAGCTCCAGCTCATTCCCCTCTGGTCCCCCTCAATGGATCCTGCCCCCTCCCCCGTGATAACCCCCTCTCCCCCATGGCTCTTCCCACGTCCTTTGTCCAAGCTGTCTCCCCCCTCCTCCCCCACACGCCGGCGAGGCCATAGCTGCGGATGCTTCTGGCTCTGAGGGTACCAACGGCTAATGCTCCTCCGGGGCACGCAAGAAGGGAGAGGAACAGCAACCTCGAGATCCTGGGGAGGCAGTGGTGGAGGAGAGGTGATTGAGGGAGAGGAGGGTAGTAGGGAGGGGAGAGGAGGTATGGAGGGAGGGGGGGAGTGACTGAGGGTAGGGTAAAGGAGAGGTGAGGGAGGGATTGGTGGAGGATAGAAGGAGAGGGAAAATAAGTGGGAGGAGGTGAGGAGGGAGCATGGGGGAGGAGGGGGAATAGATGGAGAGGAGGGGGGTCACCGTTAGAGGAGGGGAGTGGGGGAGTTGCGAGGAGATAGGGCTAGTGGGAGTGAAGGGATTTCCTCGAGGAGGGCCAGGTGGGGAAGGTGAGGACGGGAATAGTGGGGGAATAGGGGAGGTCAGGAGTGGGGGAGGTGGGGAATAGAAGGATAGGAGGGGGTAGGGAGGGGAGAGTTATGGAGGGAGGGAGGGAGTGACTGAGGGTAGGGGAAAGGAAAGGGAGAGAGAGGTGAGGGAGGGATTAGGGAGGGGAGGAAGAGAGGGGAAAGAAGAGGGAGGGTAAAGAGGAGGGGGAGAGAGTGCTTGGGATAAGTGGAAATGAGCTGCGCCTGTGTAGTTGGAGGCTCTGGGTGAGTGGTGGAATATTGCGTTGGGGGACCAAGCCTCTTGTGTGACAGGGACCCACTACAATCCTCATACATTACAATCCACAATCATCCTAAATAGTTGAAAGGATGAACTGACCAATGAAGGAGCAACTGCATAAAGAATTGGTAAGCTAAAACCAAAAGCGGAATGAAGTGCTTCTTGTTGACTTGTGCATGTGTGAGTGTAAGGATATTATGTGTAATTATATCATGAGTTAATGACAACCGTGTCCACGTGAAACTGAACATTTGTTGATGTCCACTCTGACAGTGGCACAAGTTGTAGCAGTGGCAAGGATAATGTTTGTAAAGAAATAATGGGATTTTTAAGAGTGTCACATAAAATTGCAACCAGAGATCTTGGAAGAAGGGAATAGGTTGATGCTAGAGGCCAATAGGGCATTGGAGTGGGATTCAGAGTTCAGAACTCTGCCAGAGGTGATCCTTTGAGTCATTACAGAATAGATCAAACAACATAACTAGCATACAACAAGTAATCCTCCGTCTGTTTCATCACCTCCAACATGACCCCACCACTCGCCACATCTTCCCATCTCCCCCCATGTCTGCCTTCCGCAAAGACCACTCCCTACATAACTCCCTTGTCAATTCTTCCCTTCCCTCCCATACCACCCCCTCCCCAGGCACTTTCCGTTGCAACCGCAAGAGATGCAACACCTGTCCCTTTACCTCCCCCCTCGACTCCATTCAAGGACCCAAGCAGTCGTTCCAGGTGCGACAGAGGTTCACCTGCATCTCCTCCAACCTCATCTATTGCATCCGCTGCTCTAGATGTCAGCTGATCTACATCGGTGAGACTAAGCGGAGGCTGGGCGATCGTTTCGTCAAACACCTCCGCTCGGTCCGCAAGAACCTACCTGACCTCCCGGTGGCTCAGCACTTCAACTCCCCCTCCCATGCCTCATCCGACCTCTCTGTCCTGGGTCTCCTCCATGGCCAGAGTGAGCAACACCGGAAATTGGAGGAACAGCACCTCATATTCCGCTTGGGGAGTCTGCATCCTGCGGGCAGGAACATTGAATTCTCCCAATTTTGTTAGCCCTTGCTGTCTCCTCCCCTTCCTCAGCCCTCGGGCTATCTCCTCCCATCCCTCAACCCTCGGGCTCCTCCACCTCTCTTTTCCTCTCTTCTCCCCGCCACCCCCCATCAGTCTGAAGAAGGGTTTCGGCCCGAAATGTTGCCTATTCCCTTCGTTCCATAGATGCTGCTGCACCCGCTGAGTTTCTCCAGCATTTTTGTGTACCTTCGATTTTCCAGCATCTGCAGTTCCTTCTTAAACATAAGTAACTGAATAAGTCTGAAGAAAGGTCTCAACCCAAAACATCACCCATTCCTTCTCTCCAGAGATGCTGTCTGTCCCGCTGAGTTACTCCAGTTTTTTGTGTCTATCTTTGGTTTAAATCAGCATCTGCGGCTCCTTCTTAACATAAGTAACATGCAATACCTCAGTGGATTAAATGTTTCCATCTTAGTCAGGTAAAACAGTATAAGAGGATAGGAAACAGGAAAAAAAACACAAAAAATCAGCAATCAGGGACACTTGAGAGGGTTTTCTTCAGGTGAGATGAGGAGATAACCAGGATATCAGCATCACATGGATGGCAACTCATGGTCATACACCAAGTTTCAGGGTCTAATAATTGCTAAGAATGAGGCAGTAAATCCCAAGATCCAAAGTGATGTAGGATAGGGGTGAACACTCAAGTTCCATAATAGTGACAACCCTGTGCAGATGCCAAAGAAACCACATTCAGACTCAGTCCATCTGCATTTTATAATTTACTGAAAATGCTGGAGATCTGGATGTTGCATCACATCCCGCTGATGTGAAAAAGTAACACCCTAACTAATTTTTTGTTAAGCTTTTGTTTGCCTAAAAGGAGACAGATATATTGATCATCCAGGAGGAGAAAAAAAAATCTGTGAGGAACCAAGAAGCAAAATGCAGAGGCTAGTGAGGTTGACAGTGCTCTTAATGATGAAAGATGTTTAAGTACCTCCCTATCGAGGTTCATTAATCAGAACCATTGAAATTTACAACTCAACAGTTCAATAAAGAGTATAATGAGAAGTGTTGCACTGATAATCCTTTAAAGAGTGGAGGCATTGTGAGCTTAGTGTTAGATTTTCAAAGGTAGACATAGTCTTCGAGCCAAAGTTGTAGTATGGTTTTGAAATAAGTGTTTGAGTTAGATGTTTCTTTTGCTTCATTCATTTTCAATTAAATTTTACTTCGGAGTCACGTGAGTGACTATGTGAAGAACCCGTCCAGCACGCATGCGCGATATGAGCGTTCACGCAGATGCAACAACGGCGAACAGGAGTACGGGCGCTCCCGCAACAAGCCTGAAGGAACGGACCGTTTGGTAAGTACTTACCTACAGGTTCGATTTTACAACTTTGCTCCGCTTTGTTGCTCCAGGGGAAACTGGAGAGAGCAAAGCAGAACAGAGGGAAGCGGCCCCCGTTCGACTCCAGGGAAGGAGCGTTCCGTCAGTGGAGGTGGGAGAGGCGGCACCTGGACCGCACACGCTGCGGTCCACAGTCAGAGTACTGAGCCGATGCTAAGTCCGCTAATAGCTGTCTGACCAACAGCAGCGGACTGGAGGGAAACTCAAAAACCAGCCGGTAACCCCTGCACACTCCCGACAAGGAGACACGCCGCCCGAGAACCGCAGAAATGCCGCCCGAAAACGGCAGGCAGCCTCTAGAGCAAAGCCAGCAACCAAACCTTGGGCTGGAGACAGACACGGAAGATGGAACCGGCACTTCAAACTACCACCCGAGAGCAAGTAAGTGTCTGTTCTCCAAGCCTAGAGTAAGGTCACGGAGTAAAAAACTCCAGCGAGACTTGCCTCGGGAGCTGGGGCAAGCTCGCCAAGGGAGCATAACACTCCCGCTCCAGTGCGCTAACAGCACTGGCCATCTCCTTTATCGGGGGATCGATGGTGACCAGGGCTGGGCTGGTCAAGAAGAGGGTTCACTGGCTGAACAACATCGGGAGTATGCTTGAGGTACAGGATCAGGAAGAGCTGCTGGGTGTGGCCGCTACGTGGCTACACCACGAGCGAGATGGCGTTTTCAGTCTTAACTGACGGCCAGCTTACTACCTGTTTTTTCCAAAAAACCTCTCCAAGACAGGTAGTCATGAGGCGTTGGATTTTATCACGCCTCCCCAAAATTGCATTTACTCAAAGTGCCCACCATTATTGGGGGATACATTGAGCAGGGTATTTAAAAACCCAAATATCTTAAATTGCATTTGATACCCCTGACGTCGGCTATCATTTTCGCATGCTCATTCCAGAGGGGCAGGGTAGTATGGCAAAATACCTGACCCTACTGTTCACAGTATGCTCTGCAACTTCTCGAAGGAAGTCATAAAACCTGCCCTCAACCTAAAAAATTCACAGGTCTGTGAGAACGCCGACCTCACAACCACAGATCCTGCTATCTGGCAAAGTTACCAAACCAAGCCTAAAAAACTGGACGAAGTGTCCAAGATATTCGGCATCAAGAGGGCAGGGCCTGGAATGAGCAAACCACATAAAACCAGACAGCAGTACCTCCATGCGTCCACCAGTAGGCGTCTACTTAATGGTACTGGTGAAAGCTCGGGGCCCGCATGCCAGCCCCCGTAAGCCTTTTCATGCCAGGGTCCAGAGCGGGCCCCATGGAAAATGCGCCACCCCACAACAACACCATCCCTACAGACAAGGAACTAGAAACCAAAGAAATGAACACACCACTAAACAACAGTGAAGACAGATAAGTATGGTTCCTACCATCACATAAAAGGTGAAGGGTTTGTACTAACAGGGGGGGGGGGGGGATCACACCTGGGTTGGAAGCATGAAGATCTATCACACTTGGTAGTTATATACCAAAAGTATTCAAGGATAAAAAATTGAATTAAGAAACTTGCCACCAGTTCAGCATGCACCCCAAAGGGGTCTACCCTCCCACTAAAAAAGAACACGAGGGACTAGCTAACTGGAGAATATATACAAAGGGGTCATAAAGAAGTCTAATATGAACCTTTGGTACCAAAAAACCCAAAGATGATGAATGTCGCACCATCATTGACTTAACCACTTGAGTATTTCACCAGGTTACACACTTTATGGAAACTTGTAACTGCTAACCATGGACTTCCTAGGATACTTTATGGTAGACTTTGACTTAAAAGATGCATACTATTCAGTTCCCATTCATAAAAGATTTTCAGAGATACCACAATTTACCTGGATGGGGTAACTATGGCAGTATAAATTATTGACAATGGCTAATATGAGCCAAAACTGTTTCCAGATATTCAAACCAGCCCTGACACTATTAAGGAACATATCGTCATGGCATGTCTCTATGATATTAACGACAGAGAAATCCATGGAAATAGCTAAATCAGCAGCATTAGCTACTAAAACTTATTTAGCCTGGGCTCTGTCATACAATCCAGATAAATCTACGTTGACACCATCCACAACTATTTACTATCTGGTATTCAATTAACTCTATCCACTCATCTATAACATTGCCATAAGGAGAGTCAGCGTATGGCACAACCTGTAACAATTAATGGTAACAATCAACCAACCATTCAACAAAGTGGCAAGAGTAATTGGGAATTAGTAGCAGCATTACCAGCTACTTAACTTGAACCTTTCCATTAGAGCTAAGGTGCGAGTGTTTAAACAAAATACCCCATACCCAGAACATGGTGGCAAATGGACTAATCTGGAGTCATCATCACTATAGACACTGGGCATAAAACCTAGTTGGAAATATTGAGTACGTTCTATTGGTAAAAGCATATTGTTCAGTAGTGCACCATTTTGCATGTTCGTTTATAAATTAACAACATCACAGTGGTGGCATATACCAAACCACTTGGGCGGAATAAAATCGATATCATGTGACAATTTATTTAACAATTGGTAACCGTATGTCGTCAAACATATTTGACCATCAGCAACTTACCTACCAGGTGAGCTAAATACTGTAAACAGACATATTAAACCAAAGTATTTGCTGAAATTACAAAGCAATATGGAACACCAGATATCGATTTCCTTGTATTCCAATTGAATCACCACGTACCGACGTATGTCGCATGAAACCAAACTTTGAGGCAGCGGCAATGGATACATTCTCGCTGAACTGGGGGGGGGGGGGGAATCTAATCTCCATGTTCTCCCCTTTTCTACCTCATCAGTCAGGTACTACGGCCTCATCAGTCGGGTACTACGCAAAATACAGATGGACTCTGCTTCAGGTATTTTGATAGTAACTTGCTGAGTTACTCCAGCATTTTGTGGCTATCATCAGTGTAAACCAACATCTGCAGTTCCTTCCTACACATTATAACTTACTGGCTTTGGTTGCCAGCATACAATCTTGGCTCTCTGCAGTAGTACTTTCTATCATGATTTAAAAGAACGTCCTTTAATTCTGAGGCTATGCTTTGGTCTTTTGCTCAAAGTGAGCATCAAAAGCATTCAGTACATCAGGTAGGGCCACACTATCTCCAGTGATGGTGCCTGAATTTGCTTTGCAGCCAGTTATTGCATTCAGACTTTGCCATATTCTGCGTGCATCTGAGTGATTATAGTTAGATGAATAGTCTCTTGAACTCCCAGGTCCTCACTAACCATCCATCGCCGTTCTAACTAGTTCTATGTTATCCCACTTTCTCATTCACTGCCTACACAGCATGGGCAATTCTACAGAAGTCAATTAACCTACTAATGGATGTGGGGGGAATGTAGGAGAAAACTAGAGCAGCCAGTGGAAATCCAAAAGGTTACTGGGAGAACATCACATGGAGAAATTGCAAACTCCCCATGACACCCAGGTCTCAATGTACGATCAGTTGCAGCATGTTTTGTGATCATCTCAAACATTTTGTTCTTGCTTCAGATGGTAATGAATGGATCCATTGACTCCTTGAGGTTTAATCTGGAGATTCTGAAATGTAAGCTTATTCACTGAGTGTTTATGACAGGCAATAGTATTTTATAGTATAGTAGAACTCCGATAAGGTGGTGCTTTTATTTTAGCATACCCAAATGTCTTCACATGCAATGATCTGCTTTGAACATTATTCATAGACACCACAAACAAATGTGTCAGGCAGCCTGCACATAGAACACACCACAAACATGATCATCAATGCTGCTGGCATGAGTAATAGAGGGATGAAAATTGGCCAGGAAACCAAATTTCAATTATGGAACTTAATTTTGTCATAGATGCTTCAACTTCACATGAACAGGAAGGTGATAGAGGTGTGTGGACTGGGTGAAGGATGGCCAAGAATATAAACACCTATCTCCTTTCTCTTACTTTCTACTCTTTCTCTTTCTCTCTCTTTTTCTTTTTTTTTCTCACTTTCTCTCTCTCTCTTCCCTTTTCTTTTTCACACACCATATATCACCCGATTTTCTATTTTCTATTATCTATTCTCTCTTTCTCTCTTTTATTATTTAAAAAAATGAAGCTGTACATAAAATGTAACATGCCAATATATATTTGGCACCTTGGTGCCATATTACTGTACTTACTTCTAATAAATAAATAAATAAATAAAAAAAATAAAATAAAAAAAGAGGTGTGTGGATAAGGATTTGCCTGGATTTGGTCTCATGATCTTTTCATAAATACTCGTTCCACAATTTCAGTTCATTCACAGTTCTTTTTTAAAATACCAATTAAAATTATGTGTTTAATTCCCTCGTGAAACTTAGAACCACTTTCTACTATCTCAATGACTGAATAAAATTGGACTGAAATACATATTTGAAATTGATTTTCCTTTAAAGATTTATTGAATATCATTACTTATTTTACTAAATACAGTGAGACAACACAACACAACCCCCACTTTTTTCTACATAATAGGACAATAAATTCATATTTATATTTTGTAAATGGAAGCCTGTAACATTGCATCACATTCAGATATGTATTATTTAAGGGTTTTTAATGTACTTGAATATTGTTTGTACATAAACGTCAACAAGGTTAATTCACATTCCAATTCATATACTTATCGTACAATGTTTAAAGGAATACAAACAATACAATAGTTATTATGTGCAATGCTTACTGGAGCAAAAACCTATAGATCTTCATTGAATTGACAATTCTGTAACACCACAAACAAACATGTTTTTATGTTCTTGTGCACAATGCCAGCTTTTCATATTTCTGTTAAATTTTATGTGGCCTTTCACTGGCAACTCAGGCTGACAAATAGCTTCTACTCCATCGTACATTTTCAATTGAAGCGCTATTGTTGGCCTGATGGGATGATAGAGTCAGAATTGTACTGCACGCAAACAGGCACTTTGGCCCAACACATCCATGCCAAGCGGAATACATTTCTACACTAATCGCAGTATTTGGCCCATATCCCTCTATTCCTTTCCTATCTATCCAAATACTTTTTAAATGCTGTGATTGTCAATATCAATATCAGTTTTATTTGTCATTTGCACATAAAGTGCAAGTGAAATGAATTTGCCAGCAGCAGTACAGTGAAAAAAAGAACACACAAAAACACGATAAAAATTTAACACAAACATCCACCACAGCATTCATCAGTGTGGTGGAAGGCACAAAAATTTGGCCAGTCCTCCTCCATTTCCCCCCGTGGTCGGGACCTCAACCGCTGATGCAGGCATCCAGATATGTATAACAGGTAAAGTCCAGATAAAGTCCAGGTAAGTCCTGAATCGGGGCCTCCCCACCGGAGACCGTGGCTTTAGGTTGGTGTAGGCCGCAGGCCGGTGGTCGAAGATCTAAAGACCTCGCCGCGCTGCAGCCGGAAGCACCGCAGGCCGCAGGGCCGGCAGTCGGAGCTCCTCTCCAGGGGTCCCGGCGAGGGACCCTGCTCCTGATGGTAAGTCCCCGCCGCGCCCGTGGTAGAAGTAGGCCGCGGGCCGGCGGTCGGAGCTTCTTCTCCCCCAGGTCCCCAACGAGGGATTCTAGACCCCAGGTGCAGCGCCAGCTTGAAGCAGCGCATTCCGCGGCTTCTGGATGAAGTAGGCCGCGGGCTGGCGGTCGGAGCTCTTCTCCTCCCGGGTCCACAACGAGGGATCTCAGGCTGCGGACGTTGCACCAGCTGGAGCTCCACAGCCTCAGGCTGCCGTGGGCCAGCGAACGGAGCGCCCCCCTCCCGCGACCCCCGACGAGGGCTCGCCCGCTCCGCGACGAGAGTCCACGCTGCGCCCGCCGCTGAAGCCCCGGACATGTTTCCAGAAAAAGCCGCATCAATCCTCGATGTTAGGCCACGGGGGAGGCGACATGGAAAAAGTCGCCTCTCCGTGGAGGAGGCGACCAATGCGGTTTCCCCCTTACCCCACCACAGCACCCCCCACACAAGACACACAAAGAGACACCTAAAACACACATTAGGACACACTAAAAAAAAATAAAAACAGTATAAAAAAACTAACACGCTGCTGGAGGGCTGCCAGCTTGCAGCGCCCCACCGACCTGTGTACCCTCCTCTATCTACTTCCTCTGGCAGCTTGATCCATATGCCCACCACCCTCTGTGTGAAAACATTATTCCTCAAATCTCCGTTAAATATATCCCCTCTCCCCTTAAACGTCTGCCTTCTAGTTTTAGTTATCTTCTGTTGCTCTTTAAATGTTACCCAATCTTCTGTTGCCATGGAAAAAGGCAGCAACTGTTGACCTTATCTATGCCACTCATAATTTTATAAACCTCCATTAGGTCACTGGTCAGGCTCCTGTGCTCCAGTGAGAACATTCCAATCTGTCCTTGTAATTAAACCCCTCCATTCCAAGTAACCTCCTGGTGAATCTCTACTGTACTTTTCCTTTCTTTCCAGATCCTTTCTATAGTGCAGTAAACAGAACTGCTCACGATATTCCAAGTGTGGAAGGTCCAAGGGCAACTTTCAATAGCATGTTGTCGATTTTCATTAGTGTTAATAATTTATTTTGTGCCCAAGTATTTTTTCTTAAGGCACAGCAAAATTGTATTTGTTATATATCACTGTAAAGCTCTGATACTTTGGTTTCAATGGGGTAGTAAATGAGTCATGCAATGCCATGTTGTTTATGTGCTTTGTGATTCAGTTTCAGAACTTACTCATGGACATACCTCTCATAAGCTAAGGAAGCTAAGGTCTCCAAAACGACCTTGTTTTGGCTTTGACACTTGTTTATATGTACTTTCTCTGTAGCGTTGTAGCTTTTACGCCATATTCTGCATTCTGTTTCCTTTTTGTAGTGTATTGTATTCAAATTTATTGTCATTGTCTCAATTAGAGACAACGAAATGAATTTTCCTTACAGGCAGTATCATAAAAATAAATAAATAATACATAATAAAACATATTAAAAATAAAATTGAATTAAAAAAAAGAAAAGCACAAACACAGACACAACATAACACAGTGGCACCAAGGTGAGGAAGGCACCATAGTCCAGCCAGCCTCCCCTCCGATCTTCCCAGATGTTCATCCGTGGTCTGGGCCTTCCGAGCACCCGCAGTAGCCGCACCGGGCGGCCCGATGTTCAGGCCCTCACGCCGGGCTGGTGGAACGCCGACGCCGATCCCCAACGGTGAACATCCTCCTCAGCGGCCCGGATTTCCTGATCAGCCGCCTCCCGCAGCCGGAGTCCGCAGCTCCCGAGTCCGCAGGCCGAGCCGGGCAGAGTCGCAGGACCCCGCGTTGTTGATCAGCGCCGCCCGCGTTGGGAGCTCCGCAAACCGCAGCTCCACGATGTCGGTGCAGCAGGTCCAGCACTCCGGGCTCCAGACGGCGATCTCCGGTAAGGCATCGCCAGCCCCGCGATGTTACAGCGCTGTCCCGCCACTGCTGGAGCTCTGGTCGATCCCGGCAGGAAAGGCCGCGCCAATCCAGTAGGTAGGCCGCTGGGGGGGTGAGGACGCGACTCGAATAATAGTCGCGTCCTCTCCAGGAAGCGACCGAAGGACGGTATCCCCCTTACCGTGCCCTCTTCCCCCACATAAAGACATTTAAAAAAACATAAAAAACACACTTTAACATAACTAAAAAAACAAAAAAACAAAAAGATACCGGGCTGAAGGTGGAGGCTGTTGGCACCAGCGCCACTGGAAGTACAACACTTTCTCCTTTTGTACGGGTGTAGAGTATTATTTACTTGGATGACAGACAAAACAAAGTATTTCACTATGTCTTGACACATGTGACCATAATAAACGTATACCAATATTAATTAATTCAGTTAGTGATGGAGTCTTGACCCTTTCATGAGAGGAGTTGGCTCTTTAGTCTAATATAATTGGCACGTGCAATCTCTCTGAAAAATATTTCTGGCTTATTGCAAACTGGCCATTTAATGTATTTTTATAGGTGCTGAAGAATTTTTATGCATTACAATTTAGAAATTAATTCACTATTTTGTCGGAGAATCAAAGTGTGCATGGCATCAAAGAATGGTAATGGTGCAGCAAGAAAGCTATTCAGCCTTTTGTGTTACCATGTTGATTCTCAGCAAGAGTATTGCAGCATGTTCCACACTACTGCTCTTTCCCTGTGGTGCTATTCATTTTTCTTTCAAATGCTGTTCTGTCCTGGTGTGACCACACTCAAACTAGACGTTTTTTTGCTACATACTGTAGCTGGTACTGGCGAGGAGATGATATCTAGCTGTTCAACTGAATATTCTGCAGCCACTCACCCCAAATCATGTATCAGCTGCAGATAATTCTGCCTGTTCCCTTACTGGATGAATTCTCCGTAATTGTTTTGCTCACAGTGTTTCTCCTATCCTCCTTTAGTAGGAGTCTCCCACGGTGCAATGACCCTTGGCTTTGGCTGTACTCTCAATGCAACACAGGACCTCATTCAGCACTAATTACAAGTTAGGCAGTGAGAGATGGGCTCAAGGGCCTCCGACTTACAGTTACCTGGTCACTCCCTTATGAGGTTATGGAGTATGTTATTCACTTTGCTCTCAGCCAAGCTGCTGTTTTAGGTCCAAAACATAGAGTCTGAGCAGCTCCAGCTGATAAAAAATTCTAGCAACAAAATATGTCCTAGTTTTCACACAGCTCAAAAAATGTAAATTCAACACTCTGACCATGCCTCTGTTTATCAGCATAATTCAATTAGTTTTGGTTTCTGTTCACTTAATACTTATTTGTTTTTTAACTACAGGGGGTGGGATTGTGTGAGGAATGCATGTACATTCAGCTGAGGCATAGGGAAGTGAGGAGTGAAAAAGGGGAGGAGGGGCTTAGTTAACTAAAATTGGAGAATTCTATATTCATACCATCAGGTGTGGGCTACCCAAGAGGAGTGTGAGGTGCTGTTCCTCCAGTTTGCAATTGGCCACGCTCTGGCAATGCAGGCCAGAAAGGTCAGTGTGCGAATGGAAGTGGAGTGAAAATGATTAACAATTGGAAGATCCAGTAATCCTTGGCGGACCAAGCGCAGGTGAATAGTTTATGCTGTAATATAAAGGAGACCACATCTGGAGCATTGAATACAGTAGATGAGATTAGATTAGGTGCATGTGAACCTCTATCTCATCTGGAAAGGCTGCTGGAGTCCTGTATGGATGTAAGGGAGGAGGTATAGGGACAGGTGTTACAGCTTCTGCATTTGAATGGACAAGCATCTGGGGAGGGGGTGGTTTAGGTGGAAAGAAATTAATTAAGCCTGGAGTCGCGGAGGGAGTGGCCTCTGTAGTAAGAGGAAAGGGATGGGGATGGGAAGATATGACTGGTTGTGGGTTCAGTCCAGATAACTGTGGATGTAGTCCAGATAACTGTGGATGTTTGTGGGTTTATAGTTGATATATTTTATAGTTTTATGTTTTCAAGAGATTTAGCTCTTGGGGCTCAGGGAATCAAGGGATATGGTGAAAAATCCAGAACGGGATACTGATTTTGGATGATTAGCAATAATCATATTGAATGGCGGTGCTGGCTTGAAGGGCCAAATGGCCTACTCTTGCACCTATTTTCTATGTTTGTGTCAAATGTTTGCCATTTGTGTGGTCATCATTACTAAAACTGGTTGTTTTATCCAAATTTCAGATTTTTACTTGGCTTTAATTCTACTGAAGAGATTTCACTTTTGGGTCCCTTGATCTTTAGTCCCATCCTTTGGTATTGATGGTAAATTATGCTGCTCAAAATAACCTGCTGCCTGCTAACATCCTTGGTTCTTTACTACATGCAGCAGAATGTTTATCTTGTGAAGAAAATATTTGATTGTCTGGATCTGGTCAGTTTACTAAAGCCACGCTGACTTTAACAGAGTAATAACAGTTGACAGAATAATAACAGCTTTCCAAGTCTTGAAACTGACTTCAAATCAAAAAATTCTCTGCCATGGCAGAATTAATAAACAGGTGCGAAAGCTTTGTGATTTGTTCAATGACTTGATGAATAGACTGTTACAGCTTTATAAGTGCTTAAACATGAAACATTCAAAATGATGACATAGTATATTAATGGAATCAAAATTAACCAATGCAGAAATGACCTTTGGATATGTAAGATTGAACCCTCTTTCATCCAAGCTAAATTCACAGTAAGCTAGATTTTATAACAATTTAAAAGGTCACAAGTGAAATAATGATAAAGGGGGCCTATTCTGTCTATTCTGAGAGGGAAGGTGAATGCTGAAGTCAAAGTGTTGTATATGAATGCGCAAAGTATAAGAAATAAAGTGGACGAGCATAAGGCTCAGTTAGAAATTAGCAAGTATGATGTTGTGGATATTACAATCATGGCTGCAAGAGGGCCAGGGCTGGGAACTGAATATTCAAGGGTATACCTCCTATCGAAAAGACAGGCAGGTGGGCAAAAGGGGGTGGGGTAGCTCTGTTGGCGAGGAATTAAATTCAGTCCCTTGCAAGGGGTGACATTGAAACAGGAGATGTGGAGTCACTGACTCCGAGTCAGTATGGATAGAACTAAGGAATTGTAAGGGTAAAAAGACCCTAATGGGACCCTAACAGGCCCCCAAACATTAGCCTGGATATAGGGTGCAAGTTGAGTCAAGAGTTAAAACCGGCATGTCATAAAGGTAATGCTACGGATGTTCGAGAACCAGGGTCCACAGTCTTAGAATAAAGGGGAGGTCATTTACGACTGAGGTGAGAAAAAGCTTTTTCACCCAGAGAGTTGTGAATTTATGGAATTCCCTGCCACAAAGGGCAGTGGAAGCCAAATCACTGGATGGATTTAAGAGAGAGTTAGATAGAGCTCTAGGGGCTTGTGGAGTCAAGGGATATGGGGAGAAGGCAGGCACAGGTTATTGACAGGGGACGATCAGCCATGATCACAATGAATGGCGGTGCTGGCTCGAAGGGCCGAATGGTCTCCTCCTGCACCTATTTTCTATGTTTCCATGTTTTTATGGGAGATTTCAACATGCAGGTAGACTGGGAAAATCAGGTTGGTGCTGGACCCCAAGAAAGGGAGTTTGTGGAGTGCCTCCGTGATGGATTCTCAGAGCAGCTTGTACTGGAGACTACCAGGGAGAAGGCAACTCTGGATTTAGTGTTGTGTAATGAACCGATTTTATAAGGGAACGTGAGGTAAGGAGCCATTAGGACAGGGGTCGGCAACCTACGGCCCCCGGGCCGAATGCGGCCCGTAACCCAAAATCATCCGGCCTGCAGGCGTTTTTTTTTTCCCGTAATCATATGGCCCGCCGAGCTCCCCGAGCAGCGGCCAAGCTCCCCGAGCAGTGGCCGGGCATCCCGAGCAGCAGCGGCTGGGCGCCCCGAGCGCGGCCGAGCTCTGGCTGTATCGCATCCTGCGCAAAGCTGCCGGCACGGCCGTGTACCTTCTGTGAACGTGTTTATGAACGAACTGCAGATGCTGGAAAAATCGAAGGTAGACAAATATGCAGGAGAAACTCAGCAGGTGAGACATGCAAGGATTGCATGAGGCTGCCTCACCCGCTGAGTTTCTCCAGCATTTTTATCTACCTGTGAACACGTGATTTAATGCCTGCCATCCGGGGCAGGATGGAGACGGGATCCATGTGTACACGTGATAGATGTGGCCCGCCATCCGCTCGCAAACATGTGTCCCGGTCCCTATGCAGAACAAGGTTGCCGACCCCTGCATTAGGAGGTAGTGACCATAATATGATACGTTTTAATCTACAATTTGAGAATGAGAAGAGTAAATCAGAGGTGTCAGTATTACAGTTGAACAAAGGGGACTATGAAGCCAAGAAGGAGGAGCTGGCCAAAGTTACCCTAGCAGGGATGACAGTGGAACAACAATGGCAGGTATTTCTGGGAATAATACAGAAGGTGCAGGATCAGTTAATTCCAAAGAAGAAGAAAGATTCCAAGGGGAGTAAGTGGTGGCTGACAAGGGAAGTCAAGGACAGTATAAAAATAAAAGAGAAGGGGGCGTTGTCCTGTGCACGGCTGCCCAGCCAGCAGCTGTCTGTCCTTTCATCGTTTAATTTTTATTTTTAGTTAGTTAAAGTGTTTTGTTTGGAGGTCTAGACTTTTTTTATGTGGGGGGTGGGAGGGGGGGGGGGGGGGGGGGGGGGGGGAAGGGGGAAACTAACTTTCAGGGTCCCTACCTGGTCGGAGAGGCAGCTTTTCTCCGGACTGCAGCTTCGACCCGTCCTCGCGGCCTACCAGCGGGCCTGGAGTGGCGTTTCCTGTCGGGGACCGCCCAGAACCTCGGCTTCGGCGGCGGCACAGCGCTGGAGCGCTATCGCGGAGCGGGCGATGCCTTGCCCGGGTCGCCGCGCTGGAGCTCCGGTGAGTTGGGACCGCCGGGAACAACATCGCGGAGCTGCGGGACTGTGGAGCGACCAGCTGCGGGCGGCGGCGCCGAACTTTACACCGGGAGGCTGGCATCTCGCGACGAGATCGCCAGTAGTGGAGCTCCAACCGGCGCGGCCTTGTCGGCTTCGGAAGCCGCGGCCTCCAGTACGGAGGCGGCTGTTCCAGGGCTCCCATGCCGCTGTGAGGACTCTCCCGACGTCGGAGCAACATCACCCAGCGAGAACGGCCAGGAACATCGGGCCTCCATAGAGGCAACTGTGGAGTCCTCAATAGGCCCAACTATGGGTGAACTGGGGTTGGGGACTGGACTTTGTGCCTTCCCTCATGGTGGGAGCCATTGTGGGGGGATGTTCTTTGTGTTTAAGACTCATTGGTGTTATGTCTGTATTCTTTTTTTGTGTGCTGCAAAATGGCAAAAAGCATTTCACTTCACTACACCTGGGTGTATGTGAATGTGACCAATAAAATACCTTTGATACCTTTGATACAACATAGCAAAAATGAGCAGGAAGCCAGAAGATTGGGTAACATTTAAAGAGCAACAGAAGATAACTAAAAAGGCAATCGGGGAGAAAAGATGAGGTATGAAGGTAAGCTAGCCAAGAATATAAAGGAGGATAGTAAAAGCCTCGTTAGGTATGTGAAGAGAAAAATTAGTTAAGACCAAAGTTAGACCCTTGAAGACTGTAAAGGGTGAATTTATTACTGGGAACAAGGAAATGGCAGATGAGTTGATCAGGTACTTTGGATCCATCTTCACTAAAGAGGACACAAACAATCTTCCTGATGTACTAGCCAGAGGATCTGGGGTGACGGAGGAACTGAAGGAAATTCACATTAGGCAGGAAATGGTGTTGGGCAGAGTGATGGGACTGAAGGCTAATAAATCCCCAGGGCCTGATGGTCTGCGTCCCAGGGTACTTAAGGAAGTGGCTCTAGAAATTGTGGATGCATTGGTGATCATTTTCCAATGTTCTATAGATTCAGTTTCTGTGGATTTGAGGGTAGCTAATTTTATCCCACTTTTTAAGAAAGGCGGGAGAGAGAAAACAGGGAATTATAGACCAGTTAGCCTAACATCGGTGGTGGGGAAGATGCTGGAGTCAATCATAAAAGATGAAACAGTGGCACATTTGGACAGCAGAAACAGGATCGGTCTGAGTCAGCAGGGATTTACAAGGAGGAAATCATGCTTGACTAATCTTCTGGAATTTTTTGAGGATGTAACTAGGAAAATGGACAAGGGAGAGCCAGTGGATGTAGTGTACCTGGACTTTCAGAAAGCATTTGATAAGGTCCCATATAGGAGATTAGTGGGCAAAATTAGGGCACAAGGTATTGGGCAATTTTGCAGATAACACAAAGCTGGGTGATAGCGTGAACTGTGAGGAAGATTCTATGAGAATGCAGGGTGACTTGGACAAGTTGGGTGAGTGGGCAGATGCAAGGCAGATGCAGTTTAATGTGGATAAATGTGAGGATATCCACTTTGGTAGCAAAAACAGGAAGGCAGATTATTATCTAAATGGTGTCAAGTTGGGCAAATGTGAAGTTCAATGGGATCTGGGGGTCCTTGTTCATCAGTCACTGAAAGTAAGCCTGCAGGTACAGCAGGCAGTGAAGAAAGCGAAAGGCATGTTAGCTTTCACAAGAGGATAGGAGCAAATAAGTCTTTCTGCAGTTGTACATGGGCCTAGTGAGACCACATCTGGAGTATTGTGTGCAGTTTTGGTCTCCAAATTTGAGGAAGGACATTCTTGCTATTGAGGGAGTGCAGCGTAGGTTCACAAGGTTAATTCCCGGGATGACGGGACTGTCATATGCTGAGAGAATGGAGCGGCTGGGCTTGTATACTCTGGAAATTAGAAGAATGAGAGGGGATCTTATTGAAACATATAAGATTATTAAGGGTTTGGACACGCTAGAGGCAGGAAACATGTTCACGATGTTGGGGGAGTCCAGAACCAGGGGCCTCAGTTCAAGAATAAGGGGTAAGCCGTTTAGAACGGAGATGAGGAAACATTTTTTCACACAGAGAGTTTTGAGTCTGTGGAATTCTCTGCCTCAGAGGGTGGTGGAGGCCAGTTCTCTGGATATTTTCAAGAGAGGGATAGATAAGGCTCTTGAAGATAGCGGTGTCAGGGGATATGGGGAGAAGGCAGCAACGGTGTACTGATTGTCGATGATTAGACATGATCACATTGAATGGCGGTGCTGGCTTGAAGGGCCGAATGGCCTACTGCTGCACCTATTGTCTATTGTCTATTGTCTATTGTCTATTGTATTCATAAAACAATGCTACTAGTTTCTTGTACACAGCAAAAATCATGCTTTTTCCTGTATAAAAGCTATCCGAATTATTCAGGTAAATTATAATAAATTAAAAGTTATTAGTGATCTGACCCATTGTTAATTGGAATAATACTGGAGTGAGAATAAAGTTTAAGGCACTATTTAATATGAATGATGAAGGTGGAAAACTGAGGGTCATTTATGGACAAGACTGATGATATTATGGAAAAATAATATTTACTCTCCATTTATTCTGGTTGTCAGAACCCAGCAGAGAGGGATGTTGGAGACATCAGATGGATGAGACCATGCTGGAGAAACTGCTGGTGACTAAAAGGATGGCCCGAGACCCCAGGACCTTCTGAAAAGCAAAATTTGTGGACTGGACATTGTATTCATTGCAGTCAAAGCCTTTTATTGCAGAATATACAATTTCTGCTTTATCAGGATTCAATCACAGGTAATGATCTCCTCATGGGGTTATTCATCACTTCATGTTAAAAAGTATGTGCTCCAAGTTCTGCTCAATAACCCCTATATGGCCAGTGCTGCATTTGTCCATGATCCAGGACCTTGACTATAAGTCTTTCACAAATGCACTTAACATTAAAATGGTCAAATCAAAATTCTTCTGCAGGCTGCTCCATCAACATCTTCAACTCATCCGCACAAAATATGTGTGGTAACTCGCAACTGGGCTTCCCTACCCCAACTTAAATATCCGAAGAATGGTTTCGGCCCAAAACGTTGCCTATTTCCTTCGCTCCATAGATGCTGCTGCACCTGCTGAGTTTCTCCAGCATTTTTGTGTACCTTAAATATCCCACACACCCACTCTGGCTGGGCTGTAAGTCATCTGTCTGGTTTGATCCCACCTCCAAGCTGACCTCTCCAGCAGCAGAGTAGATGGTAGTGATTGATGATGTTTTTTCAACTTAATTGTCTATTGGCTCCTGCACTAGAGTGTTGCAGATTGCAGTTGAACATACCTGAAAGGTGAATTGCAAAAAGGTTATAGCTGTAATTAGTGAACCAGGAGGAAAGCCTTTAGTGCCACTCAATTTACCAATCAGAAAAGATTGTGGGCTGAGGGAAAAATAGGGTGTGAGTTAGACAATTAGGTACAAATGTATGAGAGCATCAATGTACATGATGGTTGCAGCATTGCCATTGACTACAGTCTCAATGTGGCTCCAGTTACTGACAGTGCCCTCTCCTTCATGGAGAGTGGGACAAGGGGAGGACATGATGCCCTTTCTCCATCAATGTAATGAATTAAAGTAGATTTCTCAAATTGTTCTTGCAACAGTGTTTTTCATGGTTTAACGTAGACAAAAATGCTGGAGAACCGTAGCGGGTGAGGCAGCATCTATGGAGCGAAGGAAATAGGCAATGTTTCGGGTCGAAACCCTTCTTCAGACCCTCCAAAACAGTTTGACTCCTCCATTTCCTCCAAAGCAGCTTGACTCCTCCCATTTCCTCCAATACAACCTATGTTCAAGACACACGCTTTTCATCTACTCCAGGACTTCCGTTTTCTAGGTCCCCATTCCCTCATCTTCACCATGGATGTCCAGTCACTCTACACCTCCATCCCCCGCCAGGAGGGTCTCAAAGCCCTCCGTTTCTTCCTCAACCGGAGAACCAACCAATCCCCGTCTACAGATACTCTCCTCCAAGAGCGGAACTCGCTATCAAAACATGGAAGGGACGGGGGACACAATTTTTTGGCGGACACGCGCGCATGCGCACACTCACACACACACGCGCGAGGCTTCGGAGGCTCAATCCAGCGCTAAAAATGGAGATTTTTAAATCGGGATCACAAAAATTTGGGGGGATGTCCCCCACCTCTCAGAACATGGGGGGGACGTGTACCCTCTGGCCCCCCCCGGGTGTTCCGCCCCTGCTCTCCTCCGCCTAGCGGAGCTGGTCCTTACCCTTAATAACTTTTCATCTGACTCCTCCCATTTCCTCCAAAACACTTCCCTCCTTTTCATGGTTTAAAATGGTTTTCATGTGTTTTGGGTGAATTTGTTTTTATTTTCATTTCAAAGCCATTCAGATGCATTGGACAAACACTTGAAAACTTTGATGGAGAACAAAACTGGGTTCATGGTTTTGCCATCTATGCAAGATTTTAAGGTTTGGGCTTATTCTTGGCTATTCACACGATCTGATTGTATCATGCAAAGGTTGGCTTTGCCATTTGGTTGAAGAAAGTTTTTACTCAGCAAGTTTTTCTTTAAGGATCCACCAAATTCAAACATAGGATTATTATGTATCTCAACAAGTAGTCCAGTTGGCGAGCCATACACAGCAATACACAACAAAATCCAGTCCATGTTTTGCTGACAATTTATGATTTACTGTCTATTCTGTCAATTGCAATGCACTGGACATATAAAGTTTAAGAATGCTTCAAAACACTTCAGACAGAAAATGCATTGGGCTTGCTGCCATAAGTGCCTTTGAAATAAAAGCTGAAGCAGGCCATTAGCTTCTCATGTCTGCTATATCATTCATTAGTGTCATGGCTATTTTTTTAAATCATAGCAGCACTTAATACCATATGCCTTTATAAAAAAATATCTGAGAATCTATCAATCTCGGTCTTGAATATACTCAGTGACTGAACCTCAACTGCCCTACTGGATAAAGAATTCCAAAGATATAGTAACACTGGGGTGAAAACAATCCTCCTAATTTTTTGTTCTAAGTAGCCACGTATTTTGAAACTGGTACCCCCATCTAAGGAAAACATCATCCCTGCATTTACCCCATCTAACCCTGTATGAATTCAGCACCGAGCAATGTGATCATCTCTCATTATTTTACACTCTCGAGTGGCAGTGCCCATTCTTCTTCATTATTCCACATTCCAGGGATTACCATCAGACTGTCCAACCATTATCACTGTCCACGATCTCCCCCTCCATGGTCAAAGAGCCAAAGACCAAACTTGCTGACCCAAAGCACCTGAGTTCCAGCACATTGGGCTGACGTGGACAAGTGCTTCAACAGTACAATGAGGGAGGTTCACTTCACTCGGAGAGAACAGATAGAAGAGAGAGATAGAGAGAGAGGATGGAAGAGGAGAGATAGAGTAGAGAGGAAGAGAGAGAGGAGAGAGAGAGCGATATAGCGACGTATAGAAGAGAGAGAGAAGCGAGAGATAGAGCCATATCATCTCTCTCTATCGGCTCGCGAGATGCTTGCTTCTCTCTCTCGATCGAGCGCGTCTCTCTCTCTCTCTCGCTCCTCTATCTCTAGCTCTCTATCTCTATCCTGTTCTCTCCGCTCTCGCGCTCTTCCTCGCTACTCTACTCTCTCTACCTCTAGAGCAGCTCTCGCTAGAG
This sequence comes from Amblyraja radiata, assembly GCF_010909765.2. NCBI lineage: Eukaryota > Metazoa > Chordata > Chondrichthyes > Rajiformes > Rajidae > Amblyraja > Amblyraja radiata. Next base: position 35,497,323 of record NC_045966.1, on the reverse strand, counting down.
TAGCTAGAGAAGCCTAACACTAACACATTTGGCATTCTGAATCAATCAGAAACCTAACATTTCCATGTCTACGTTTCACCCTACATTGTTTAAATAATATATCTAAGCACCAGTGAATCCTGTCTCATCTACCTTTCTCCCTTCCCTTCTCCTCTGTAAATCTCACCCCGGTACGTCAGAGTGGAAAGCTTGTATGGTACCCCCGTGTCATTGCTGGATGCCAGTAGGTTATATAGAAGGCCCTTGCCATGTGATAGCCATTATTCTCGCATTTCACTGCATTGAAGTTAACTCAACCCATAGATAAACCATTTGATTGAAGATTAATTTTTGAAATCTATTTGTGATCTTTCAATTAACATTCATGGATTAATACATTTCAAATATATATATTAATTCATGAGATTTAATAATGATTAGTGGACAGCGCTGTTTATAATACAAGGCTATGCGGATATGTTCTGGTCAAGTAATATGGCTGCTCTAATTAATAGAACAACGTATTTAAAGGTATATGAAAACCTTTCATGTTATTCATGTCAGCATGACTGACCAATGTTAAATAATTTTTTTAAAGGGCAACAAAATCCCTGCCAGAATAAACCATGATTTTATTCTGGCAGGGATAAGTTTTGAGGTTGTAGACAGTTATTTCATAACAGTATCTTGGTGAGAAATTGAATTCAGTATCGGACTGAAGTGCTCAAATTGAGCATTCATCTGTTGCCAAATGCTTCATTCCCTGAACACTACAACAGTTTATCCACCCAGGGATGAAAATGCTTCACCTCCATGTGATATGCTGCTTTGTTTTAAAATAACAATGTTCATTCTACATCCTACTGTGCAGAGTGCACAACCCATTCACTGCACTCTGTCTGAACATCCTTCTCTCGATGCCCTCCCACTCATAGGTCTGCTCAGTTTTGGCTGCTTAGATTCCACCATCATTGGGATTATACAGGACTACTAAAATAAAAATTAAAACAATCAAAGAAACGCAGAAATAGGAACATATCCCACAAAGTAAGGGGTGGTCGGACTCCAAGTTATCCATGGATCTTGTCTCAATGTGGTGTTGCAAGTTACTGGACTTCACCAAATATTAAGATAATGTTTCTGGAGTGGACTAATTTGTAGAGGTTTTGCTGCAGGTTTGCTATCTAGTCACTTAAACTGCATTGGTCATCTGGCATCTATATACCTTGCTTTAAATGTTCCTCACCATGATTTCCAACGTCTGGGATGAAGTGCATTGATTAAAATTTAAATGTCCTTAAATGAAGAAGGAAGACAGTCGTGTAGACCAAACATAAGTAGGTGGTAAGGCAAGTTTTGCAGAGAAAGAAATAAAAATAAATAAGAACCCCAGATATGAAATAAAAAAATAAAAAAACATTCAGAGGTCAGCCAACATTTGTGAAGAGAAGAATAGTTAACATTTTAAGTTAAAGATGCTTCATCAGAAAAAGCCACAAAGTGCTGCAGTAACTCAGTGGGTCAGGCAGCATCTCAGCAGAACATGGATTAATAATGTTTTGGGTCACCATGCTCTCCAGATATGCTGCCTGACCCACTAACTTACTGCAGCACTTTGGGTCTTTTTCAGATAACGCACCTTTAACCTAAAATGTCAACCCTTTTTCCTTCACAGATGTTGTCTGATCTCTGAATGTTTGCAGCATTTTGTATTATTATTTCATATCTATGTTTCTTTGATTTTTATTTCTTGTCATAAGATTCTGTAGAAGGTTCCTGACCTAACAAGTCACCTATTCATGTTCTCTAGAGATGCTACCTGATCCGTTGAGTTACTCCAGCACCTTGTGACTCGCTTTGTAAACCAGCATCTGCAGTTCCTTGTTCTGGCTTCATCGGTACATAAAAATAGAATTTAGTTTTAAATTGCAAAGGTGGGGAAGGGATGGATCGGACAACATGAAAATATTGATGATAGATTGGGACAGGGTTGCCATGAGGATAGGTTTTAGAGGTCAGCCAGTCATTGGGGGAATTAGAGAGAGAAAAAAAAATGGAACAAAAGCTGTGAGGAAGGGAGGAGAGAGAGGGGGAGGAGCAAGAGGGGATAGAAGAGACCAATAAAGCAGAGAGGGGGAAGAGACCGTGGGGAGTGTGATGTACCAGCATCAATAGTGCCAAAGTGGAAATGGCTGAGAGTTTCAAATTCCTGAACGATCTGTTGTGAGCCAACCACATTGAATCGACAGCCAAGGCACACCAATACTTCTTCTTTAGAAGACTGAGGAAATTTGGCATGTCTCGAATGGCTCTTACAAACTTCAAGAGATGCACCACAGAAGTCATACTGTTGGGTGGCTTTACAGCTTGATTTGGGGACAGCTCTGCCCGAAACTGCAAGAAATTGCAGAACATGGTGGACATAACCCAGCCCATCACACAGACCAGACTCTCCACCATTGGCCCCATCTACACTTTATGCTGCCTCAGGAAAGCAACCAACATAATCAATGGCTTGTCTCACCACAGTCATTTTTTAAATTCTCCCATCTCACTTCGGGCAGAAGATATAAAGCATTAAAGAGCACACAACCAGATTCAGGAACAGCTCCTTTCCTGCTGTCAATAGGCTTTTGAACAGCCTTTTAATTTAGTTCTGAGGTACAGTGCGGAAACAGGTCCTTTAGTGCACCGAGTCCGTGCTGACCAACGATCCCCGCACACTAACACTATCCTACACACAATAGGGTCAATTTGACATTTATACCAAGCCAATTAACCTACAAACCTGTACGTCTTTGGAATGTGGGAGGAAACCGGAGCTTTCCGGAGAAAACCCACACAGGTTTAGTTTAGTTTAGTTTAGTGATACCACATGGTAACAGTCCCTTAGCGCCACTGGATCCGCACCGACCAGTGATCCACGCATATTAACACTATCCTACACCCACTAGGGACAATTTTTACATTTACCAAGCCAATTTACCTACATATCTGTACGTCATTGGAATGTGGGAGGAAACCGAAGATAGAAACGTAGAAACATAGAAATTAGGTGCAGGAGTAGGCCATTCGGCCCTTCGAGCCTGCACCGCCATTCAATATGATCATGGCTGATCATCCAACTCAATATCCCGTACCTGCCTTCTCTCCATACCCTCTGATCCCCTTAGCCACAAGGGCCACATCTAACACCCTCTTAAATATAGCCAATGAACTGGCCTCAACTACCCTCGTGGCAGAGAGTTCCAGAGATTCACCACTCTCTGTGTGAAAAAAGTTCTTCTCATCTCGGTTTTAAAGGATTTCCCCCTTATCCTTAAGCTGTGACCCCTTGTCCTGGACTTCCCCAACATCGGGAACAATCTTCCTGCATCTAGCCTGTCCAACCCCTTAAGAATTTTGTAAGTTTCTATAAGATCCCCTCTCAATCTCCTAAATTCTGGAGAGTATAAACCAAGTCTATCCAGTCTTTCTTCATAAGACAGTCCTGACATCCCAGGAATCAGTCTGGTGAACCTTCTCTGCACTCCCTCTATGGCAATAATGTCCTTCCTCCGATTTGGAGACCAAAACTGTACGCAATACTCCAGGTGTGGCTAGAACCTCCCTGCTCCTATACTCAAATTCTTTTGCTATGAAAGCTAACATACCATTCGCTTTCTTCACTGCCTGCTGGACCTGCATGCCTACTTTCAATGACTGGTGTACCATGACACCCAGGTCTCGCTGTATCTCCCCTTTTCCTAATCGTCCACCATTTGGATAATAGTCTGCTTTCCTGTTTTTGCCACCAAAATGGATAACCTCACATTTATCCACATTATAATGCATCTGCCAAACATTTGCCCACTCACCCAGCCTATCCAAGTCACCTTGCAGTCTCCTAGCATCCTCCTCACAGCTAACACTGCCCCCCAGCTTAGTGTCATCCGCAAACTTGGAGATATTGCCTTCAATTCCCTCATCCAGATCATTAATATATATTGTAAATAGCTGGGGTCCCAGTACTGAGCCTTGCGGTACCCCACTAGTCACTGCCTGCCATTGTGAAAAGGACATGTTTACTCCTACTCTTTGCTTCCTGTTTGCCAGCCAGTTCTCTATCCACATCAATACTGAACCCCCAATGCCGTGTGCATTAAGTTTGTATACTAATCTCTTATGTGGGACCTTGTCGAAAGCCTTCTGGAAGTCCAGATACACCACATCTACTGGTTCTCCCCTATCCACGCTACTAGTTACATTATTTACCTTTCGTAAATCCATGCTGACTTTGTCCAATGATTTCACCACTTTCCAAATGTGCTGCTATCCCATCTTTAATAACTGACTCTAGCAGTTTCCCCACTACCGATGTTAGACTAACTGGTCCGTAATTCCCCGTTTTCTCTCTCCCTCCCTTCTTAAAAAGTGGGGTTACGTTTGCTACCTGCCAATCCTCAGGAACTACTCCAGAATCTAAAGAGTTTTGAAAGATTATTACTAATGCATCCACTATTTCTGGAGCTACTTCCTTAAGTACTCTGGGATGCAGCCTATCTGGCCCTGGGGATTTATCGGCCTTCAATCCATTCAATTTACCCAACACCACTTCCCGACTAAACTGGATTTCACTCAATTCCTCCAACTCCTTTGACCCGCGGTCCCCTGCTATTTCCGGCATATTATTTATGTCTTCTTTAGTGAAGACGGAACCAAAGTAGTTATTCAATTGGTCCGCCATATCCTTGTTCCCCATGATCAACTCACCTGTTTCTGACTGCAAGGGACCTACATTTGTTTTAACTAATCTCTTTCTTTTCACATATCTATAAAAACTTTTGCAGTCAGTTTTTATGTTCCCTGCCAGTTTTCTTTCATAATCTATTTTTCCTTTCCTAATTAATACCTCCTCTGCTGGTCTCTGAATTTCTCCCAGTCCTCTGGTGTGCTGCTTTTTCTGGCTAATTTGTACGCATCATCCTTCGCTTTGATACTATCCCTGATTTCCCTTGTTATCCACGGATGCACTACCTTCCCTAATTTATTCTTTTGCCAAACTGGGATGAACAATTTTTGTAGTTCATCCATGCAGTCTTTAAATGTCTTCCATTGCATATCCACCGTCAACCCTTTTAGAATTAATTGCCAGTCAATCTTGGCCAATTCACGTCTCATACCCTCAAAGTTACCTTTCTTTAAGTTCAGAACCATTGTTTCTGAATTAACAATGTCACTCTCCATCCTAATGAAGAACTCAACCATATTATGGTCACTCTTGCCCAAGGGGGCACGTACAACAAGACTGCTAACTAACCCTTCCTCATTACTCAATACCCAGTCTAAAATAGCCTGCTCTCTCGTTGGTTCCTCAACATGTTGATTTAGATAACTATCCCGCATACATTCCAAGAAATCCTCTTCCTCAGCACCCCTGCCAATTTGATTCACCCAATCTATATGTAGATTGAAGTCACCCATTATAACTGTTTTGCCTTTGTCGCACGCATTTCTAATTTCCTGTTTGATACCATCTCCAACTTCACTACTGCTGTTAGGTGGCCTGTACACAACACCCACCAGCGTTTTCTGCCCCTTAGTGTTTCGCAGCTCTACCCATACCGATTCTACATCCTCCAAACTAATGTCCTTCCTTTCCATTGCGTTAATCTCCTCTCTAACCAGCAACGCTACCCCACCTCCTTTTCCTTTCTCTCTATTCCTCCTGAATATTGAATATCCCTGGATGTTCAGCTCCCAGCCTTGGTCACCCTGGAGCCATGTCTCCGTGATCCCAACTATATCATAATCAAAAATGGCTATCTGAACGTTCAACTCATCCACCTTATTACGAATACTCCTTGCATTGAGACACAAAGCCTTCAGGCTTGTTTTTACAACTCTCTTACCCCTTATACAATTATATTGAAAAGTGGCCCTTTTTGATTTTTGCCCTGGTTTTGTCTGCCTGCCACTTTTACTTTTCACCTTGCTACCTATTGCTTCTACCCTCATTTTACACCCCCCTGCCTCTCTGCTCTTGTACCCATCCCCCTGCCACATTAGTTTAAATCCTCCCCGACAGCACTAGCAAACACTCCCCCAAGGACATTGGTTCCATTCCAGCCCAGGTGCAGACCGTCCTGTTTGTACTGGTCCCACCTCCCCCAGAACTGGTTCCAATGCCCTAAAAATTTGAATCCCTCCCCCTTGCACCATTTTTCAAGCCACGTATTCATCTGCAATATCCTCCTATTTCTACTCTGACTGGCCCGTGGTACTGGTAGTAATCCAGAGATTATTACCTTTGAGGTCCTACTTTTAAGTTTATCTCCTAGCTCCCTAAATTCATCTTGTAGGACCTCATCCCTTTTTTTACCTATATCGTTGGTGCCAATATGCACCACGACAACTGGCTGTGCACCCTCCCCCTCCAGAATGTTCTGCAGCCGTTCAGTGACATCCCTGACCCTTGCACCAGGGAGGCAACATACCATCCTGGAGTCTCGTTTGCGGCCGCAGAAACGCCTATCTATTCCCCTGACAATTGAATCCCCTATTACTATTGCCCTTCCACTCTTTCCCCCCCCTCATGTGCCGCAGAGCCACCCATGGTGCCATGAACTTGGCTGATCTCAGAGAAAACCCACACGGTCATGGGGAGAAAATACAAACTCAGTACAAACAGCACCCCTGGTCTAGAAACCTGGGTCTCTAGCACTGCAAGGCGGCAATTCTACTGCTGCGCCACAGTGCTGCCCTGATGAAACATCTTTAACTTAAAATGTTAACTCTTTCTCTCTTCACAAATGTTGCCTGACCTCTGAATGTTTGCTTTTTCATAACTGTGTTTCTTTGATTTTTTTTATTTTCCTCTGCAAAACTTGCCTTACCACCTACTTTTGTTTGGTCTACAAGACAGCCTACAATACACTAGCTTCCTTCTTCAAACCCATTAATGTACATTTAAACAGATGTAAAGCACGGAATGCACTTCTTCCCAGACTTTGGAAACCATGGTGAGGAACAGTTAAAGATTTTACATGAGAATCAAGATCCTTGCAATTAGTGAAAGCCCTTGTCAGCCACCAATCACTCTGGCTCTCGTTGAGGAAACTGAAAGAGAGAGAGCACCATGGGCTGTGACCGAATTAATTTATTGGACCTTCTGCTAAGATGCCAAGTATTAAACATTATACACTGTTGATGGTCATGTACCAGTCAATCATATAACGCATGAAATCTCTTCCAGTTCTGCTCTGCTCCAAGCTGATAGAAGAATTTGACATGGAGCACAGAACATTGAACAGTACTGCACAAGAAGAGGACCCTCAGCCCACGATGTCTGTGCTGAATATGACTCCAAGATTACTCTATACATTATACATGGTCCTGTCTTTAACTGTATACCTTCCCCTTATATCACACCATTCAAAAAGCATCACTTTAGTCTTGTCTAAATTAAACTCTTTCTGCAATTTCGCCCCCCATGTCTGTGACTATTCTATAGCTTACTAGACCAAGTGCAGACCCGTTGGGTCTGTTCCCCCAATGTGCGGTTGTGGGGGGGGGAGGCGGCATGCAGCGTCACACACACTAACTATCCCCCCCCCCCGCACTCACACTAATTACCCCCCCTTGATATTATATTAATATTATTATTTGCTCCTTTTACCCCATAACCACCCTATCTACTGATGCATAGCCCCCAACTTGCAGTCACATCTAGAGAGGGGGGGGGGCGGGGGTAGAGAGTGAGGGCAGAGAGAGAAGAGGCAGAGACAGAGAGAGAGAGACAGAGACACAGAGAGAGGGGCAAGAGGGAGAGGGGGGTGGAGAGGAGGAGAAGAGGGAGGGTGGGTGAGGTGGGAAAGGTGGGAGAGGAGGGGAGGAGAGAGAGAGGGTGAGAGTGAGGGGGAGAGAGAGGGGGTGCTGAGAGGGGGTGAGGGGGAGAGGTGGGGAGCGGGGAGCGGGGAGGGAGGGGGGAGGGTGGAGGGAAGAGGGTAGCGGTGTGGGGGGGAGGGGGTTTAGGGGAGGGAGGGTGGGGAGGGGAGGAGGGGAGAGAGAGAGAGAGAGAGAGGGTGGGGGGGGGGGGGGGGGGGAGAGGGAGAGAGAGAAGGGGAGAGAGAGGGGGGGGGGGGGGGGGGGGGGGGGGGAGAAGGGGGGGAGGTGGGGGGGAGAGAGGGTGCATTTTTACTTCAACCCAAACCCCCCAAACAACCATTTGCAGGCAGTGCTTTTTTCCTCAAACTAACCATATTTTCATTTTCAAACCACATTATGGGTACTCACAGCTGTGGAGACATTTGTTCAGTGTTATTCAGAGCTCTGATTGAGGCACACCACTTGCAGAGACTGATTGAGGCACACCACTTCCTGGTTTTATAGTCCCTCCCCCTCCCTGCAGCAGGGGCAGCAGAGAGAATGGGGAATTTTGTAAAAACATTAATGTCTCTGTCATTTTTCATCGACGGGAAAAATCCTCGGCACACATGTGGCGGAGGGGGGCTCTGAGCGAGGTGGCCAAAAATGACGGCCGTAGGTGGCGGCGTTCTCTCGGACATCGCAGCACAGAAGGCAAAAACCGGTCAAGAACAGACTTTTAGTAATATAGATTGTATCCTTTGACCGCTACTCTACCCTTTTTTGTTGGGTTGTCTGCAAACTTAGAATCCAACCTATCTACATTTATGTTCAAATCATTTGTATATATCATAAACCATGCAGGCACAGCACATATCCTCTGGGAAACACCGCTGGTCACAGACACACAGACCGAATAATATCCTTCCACCATTACCCTCTGTCTTCAATGAGTATGCCAGTTGTGAATCCAAACTATCAAATCACTATGAATCCCAAGCATCTTAATCTTCTGGATCAGGCTACCATGAGAGACCTTGTCAAATGCCTACTAACGTCCATGTAGACAACGTCCACTACCCTACCCTCATCAATCAGACATGTAAAACCAGTGGCACCCGGCACAATTGGCAAGATATCAGTCCTCATGAAGCCATGTGCATGCTTCACCCTCAGCTCTTTGCAAGGAAAATGTAGATTTTTTTTGCAAAAAATATCCGCCTTACATAGAATCAAAGGCTTTACAGATCTCGCTAATATTAGAATTTATGATAGATTGGGATCTCAAGCAGATATCTCCAGCTCCTGTCTGGATCAAATCTAACATGTTGTAATGAATCAGAAACATGACTTCAACAGTACGTGACAAATGGCTCTTAGATACATTGTGGATGGAACTGCTTCTTGAGCTTACTCAGGTTTTTCCCGTGAATGGTGGATGCATCATGGAATGCTCTTCACTAAGGTTCTGGTAACAGTGAAACTGGGGTCTCCGTAGCCTGCAGAATTTTCCTTTTTCTCTCTCTTCCCTGCTCTGATCTGTGTGTCATCTGCTCAGTCTCTCTGTCCATTTGACAATGTTTTTGTAAAGTCCAGGACTGACAAGTTAATACAGAAACCTTGAAGCCAAAGTGATCTCCTTATGCTTTTGGCATGCAGCTCCCTGTGGACTAACTATTTTAAATACATCCCATAGCATCAAGTTTGAGTTGAACTGAAGTCCCAGCTGGTATAAATAATTCAGCTGCAAACTTGAAGATATTAGTTGATCCCTTGATATAACTCAGGCTGTGCTGAAGGTTTGATCCTCTCCGAATGCTCAATAGGTGGTATTAGCTGCATCACTGATTTCCATTTCAGTAGCATGGCACCGAATCTGTGCTGTGTGTTGACTGATGTCATGATCTAACTTAGCCACAAAATGCTGGAGTAACTCAGTCTGAAGAAGGGTCTCGACCCGAAATGTCACCCATTCCTTATCTCCAGAGATGCTGCCTATCCCGTTGAGTTACTCCAGCATTTTGTTACTATCTTCGATTTAAACCAGCATCTGCAATTCTTTCCTACACATTATGATTTAACTTGCTTGCTCCCAGTAGACATAATTATTCAATACATCCACAGCCTCCTCAATGCTATCACAGACCTTTAATGTAGAAAACATACGTTGATCTTTTACTACCATCATGCTGGTTTTTACTGCAGACATTTGCACCGTTATGCAGTGAGAGTGACTGGCCTTGTCATCAAGCGTGGAATCTAGGAGCCCTGGTAAAACTGAAGCCTAATTTCATCAAGAAGGAAACATTCAAATGATTCGAGTCATTCTTCACACAAAGGAATAAAAGCATAAAATACTGGAAACACTCAGCAGGTTAGGAGGCGAGGAAATAAAAATAAAATTAAAAGTTTCAGTTCAAAGGCACTTTGTTAGAACTGAGTTGTGACGAAGGATATTTGACTAGAAATGGTAACGCAGGAGGCCATAGGCTTTTGTGGAGAGATGGTGGTTATTAGGAGGGGGAGTGACATCAGAGATTGATAGGGGGGCAGAAGTTCAGATGCAGTAGTGGGATCAGTAAGAGAGAGAGATTGCTATCAGTAGGCAGAGGCCAAAAACTTTCATGAGGAGCTGCAACAGTCCCCATTCCACATTGATCATAAGGCACCAGCCCCAATTAATTATAAAGCTCCTGTCCTCGTTTTACTGTTGAATTCCCGCAGGTAGCAGGAAGATGGTTGGTTTGGGATGTGAAACCATTTTTTTTTAAACTACTAACCCCCAACCTCCTTTGTCCCATTCCTGCTCGAGATGAGTTGGTGGCAAAGGCAAAGAAAGAAAATAACTGGTTTTAATTCCGGAGAGAAAAAAAAAACTGTTTTAATTTGTAAGAATAGATGAGCCTCCCAAGGTGACAAAAAAACTAGGGAAAGATGCATTGCATGACCTGTGAGAAATATCTTAGCATTAGTTTTGCAATCATTTTATTGGTTTATGCAATAAAAGCTGAAGAGGAAGAACATTAACTTTTAAAATGAAAAACCTTTTATGAAATAAATTATCTTAGTAATTTAAATGACCTGATTCAGTGTTCTGCAGCTTTTCATGCTTGATGGTGAACAATTGTGCCTTGAAATCAATCACGTAGAAAAAAAACTCTTTACGTGATAGGCAATAGAATTTTATTGGGAATTAGAACATTAATCATGATTAATTATCTTGTGCCTGCACTTCCATGGATTCTGTCCCAGCTCTCCATGCACATGATGTAGATAAACAATTAACAAATGGTGTGGCCTTCAAAACAGCGAGAGTCTGTATTGAAAGATTAAGGCTATGAAATGAAGGACCAAGTCACGGCGAGAATGTGGTGGATGTTTATGTTAACTTTTAAGTAGTTGTGTGTTTTGTTGCTCTTTATAGTATGACGGTATGGTAAATCCAGTTTCACTGCACCTTAATTGGTACACATGGCAATAAAATACCGTTTGAACCTTTGAACCCTTTGAACCTTTTAATCACCTCCCAGACCACTAATCAATTACCACCCACAATCTAACTGTCTCCATGCCCCCTGCAACTATCTTTACTCCAGAGTCTACAATAATCTCCATGGGTCTGATCTGCAACACATTACTGTAGCTAGTTTCCTCCTGATGCTCCAGATTGCTCACACACCTCAAAGACAAATGAGTTAGTGGGCTAATTGGTCATTTAAAATTATCCCTGTAGTTGAGTGGAAGAATATAGGGAGATGAGATGGGAATAAGGGAAGAATAAAATGGGAGGATGATAGGATTAATGTAAATGGGTTCTTGATGGTCAGCATGGACCCATTGGGCTGTTACAGGTCTCCGCAACAAACCACTGTCTTTTACAATTTAACTCTCAAACTTTCTTAGCAGTCTGCTATCGTGCCCCCCCTCCACCAGCACGGTCATTAGGCCACCTCCAATCTTCTTAACCCTGTATGTCATCATCGGCAGTCACTCGAAACAAGTATGACTGTCCTCCCTATATGGAGGATGCCTGTGCATGACTTTGTTTAACGTGAGGAGACTGGTGGACAGACAGCCACCCCACGGTCCTTGACAGATCTCGGTCAGGATCCAGTGGCATGGAGTCCGGAGATCCTTTTCTGCTGCAGCCTTCATCCACCTTCCCAGCCATTGTGATGCTCCACTAAAGTCTGCCATCATCCTCCAACTGTTCCACCGTTGAGGTCTTGGTTGGATTGCTCTTTGTCAGGGACCTCCCCCTCGACCTTCCCGCCATGGGTGGCCCCACCAGGAGCATAGCTCCGGACGGTATCGCTCTCAGGATCTCAGGTCCACACAAGCTACTCCATCATGACAAGGTGACAATCCATGGAGACCAGTACATACAAGTGTGTAAAACAGGACATTTTGGGCATCATATATGGAAGAACATGAACCCACCTGGTATGACTCAAAACCACTGTATACATCCTTTGAAAAAATATACATAAAAGGGCTTCTAGGTCACAAATCCAAAAGTAAATAGACTGTGCTACTGAGGTTAAGGGTAAACTTAAAATAATTTACCATCTTGATTAGCCCATAACAGCAATTTAGGTTACAAAGAGGAATATCATATATGATACTGTCAACAAATAGTTGTGATGTCTTTCCGAGGTAGGAAAACCATAAAAAAACATGTAATTACTTTGAATAACTAATTACGGTATAACTGATAGTGATAAAGCTTTGTTTCACTCAGGGGTGCTGACCTTCAAATGTAATGATAAACTTACATCATAATACCACACAGGCATGGAACTCGGATTATGAATCAATGGCAAGGATATTTACCATCCAATATTAATTTCCATTACTTTCTATGAAAACGAGCATTATCTGTTTCTATGGAAACAAAAATTTGGTGGTTTCCATGATGAGTATTAATCTATCACATTAGTTTTTCACTCGATTGCTACATTACAAATGGTCTCCTTGTTCCACTCTCTTCAGGTTATCCTGCTCATTGTGACAACTAATGCCATAAGCAGTGCTTTTAGGACTTGAGAGACAACCTGGATGTGGCCTTTTGGATGATCACAGCACAAAATATATAAGCTAATATTCCGGCCATTTGGACATCTGGAACAATGCGATAAAAGGATGATTAATGAAATTTTGGCCAATGGCGAATTACTGGTCTATAAACTGAGACACCATCCAAATCTCTCCCAGGCTGAATTGCCAATTTCAAATTGAGTTTGAGAAATAAATAACGTAAGTGTTCAAATGCTACAGTGGACATGACCTTGAGTTGGGCAAGACTACATGCAATGGAATCAAATTGACATGAGACTAGACAATAGACAATAAGTGCAGGAATAGGCAATTCGGACTTTCGTGCCTGCACCACCATTCAATGTGATCATGGATGATCATCCCCAATTAGTACCCTGTTCCTGCCTTCTCCCCATATCCCCTGACTCCACTATCTTTAAGAGCCCTATCTAGCTCTCTCTTGAAAGTATCCATAGAACTGGCCTCCACTGCCCTCTGAGGCAGAGAACTCCTCAGACTTACAACTCTCTGAGTGAAAAAGTGGTTTCTCATCTCCGTTCTAAATGGATTACCCCTTATTCTTAAGCTGGGGCCCCCGGTTCTGGACTCCGCCAAAATTGGGAACATGTTTCCTGCCTCTAGTGTGTCCAAACCCTTAATAATCTTATATGTTTATTTTTTAATTTTTTTAATAATATTTTTATTTGAAGCATATACATATAATAACCAAAACACGATTTGCTTATCAATTACATATTACATACTTACCAATTACATATATACAAAACTTCTATTTAAAAAAAAAAAAATTTTGAATGATAGAGCAATAGAGAGAAAAGAAATAAGAGAGGAAAAAAAAGGAAACTATAAACTAATAGAGAGGGGAGGGAAAAAAATAAAGATTACCAATAACACAATTTTGGAGATAGGTCCGTAGATTATATAGTGTTCCAAATAATATATAGTATATATTATATTCATCCAGTCCTGGATTCAAGTTTCAGTCCAGCTTCCGTGTTGAACCAATTTACCCTTTTAGAAAATCAATAAACGTAGTCCATATTCTAGCAAATAGTTTTGATTTGTCAATTAAGACAAGTCTAATTTTTTCCAAGTGTAAGGTCTCAGACATTTCCGTAATCCACATTTTAATTGTGGGGGTTGTTGGATTTTTCCAAAATTTTAGTATTAATTTTTTCCCAATTATTATACTATAATCAAGAAAATCAATTTGATTTATTGTAAGTTTTATACTTTGTTCTGATATTCCTAATATTATTAATTTTGGATTGGGATCCAATTGAATATTAACAACTTCAGAAATAATTTAAAAAATATCCGTCCAAATATTTTTAATTTTTATGCGGTTTACAAAGGCATGAGTTAGATTAGCTTCTAAGCATTGACATTTGTCACGGATAGGAGAAATATTTGGCAAAATTATGTTTTTTTTGTTTTAGAGTAGTGCAATCTATGTAGTACTTTGAATTGTATTAAAGAGTGTCTGGCATTTAACAAGCATTGATGTATATGTTGTTAACTTTCATCCCATATATCTTTCATTATGGGTTGAGCCAATTCATTTTCCCATGCTTGTCTGTGTAATTCCATCAACGGGACCTCAATATCTAAAAAGGTATTATAGATGTGGGATATTAATTTATCTGTATTAGGATGTTTATTCAAACATTCATCAAGGATTTCTGGATCCCTAATTCTATATTCTTGTGTATGTGATTTTACATAATCTCTAAGTTGCAAATATCTAAAAACATTATTTGGGTGTGGTCCATAGTTCTGTTGCAGCTCCTGAAATGAAAGAAAAATACCTTTTCGGTAAAGGTAGCCACCTTTTTAATTCCATGGGTTTCCCATTGTACAAAACCTTTATCTAGCACGGAAGGTTTAAATGAAGGGTTATTTACAATAGGGAGAAGGAGTGATAAATTATCCAATTTTAAAGTCTTTTTAAATTGTTTCCAAGTACGTATATCACTATATATTATCGGATTTCCACTATGTTTTTTAAATCAATTTTGTAGAGGTTAACAAAATCGAGCCAATTTCAAAAGGTAAACAATCTTCCTTTTCCATCGTTAACCAATCTGGTTGTTGATCCATATCCTCCAACCAGAAGGTCATATTTGGTAAGACTATTCCCCCATTCATTTTGGACTTACACAAATGTTTTTTACTTATTCTGTGGTTCTTGTAGTCCCAAATAAAGCTTGTAACAATAGAATCAAGTTTTTTAAAAACATTTTTTGGAAGATATATCAGAATTGATTGAAATAAGTACAGTAATTGTTGAAGGAAAATCATTTTTATGGCATTAATTCTACCAAACATTGAAATGGGGAGTGTTTTCTAATCATGAATATTCTTATGTAGTTTATTAAGTAAAGGAGGAAAGTTTAATTTAAATAAGGAAGTATATTTCTTAGTCACATAAATTCCAAGATATGAAGATTTTTCATAGACTATTTTAAAAGGAGAATAACCTTATATGTTTCAATAAGATCCCCTCTCATCCTAAATTCATGAGTATATAAGCCCAGCCGCTCCATTTTCTTAGCTTATGACAGTCCAACCATCCTTGTGAATCTACGCTGCATTCCGTCGATAGCAAGAATGTCCTTCCTCAAATTTGGAGACAAAAACTGCACACAATACTCCAGGTGTGGTCTCACTAGGGCCCTATACAACTGTACAAGGACCTATTTGCTCCTATACTCAACTCCTCTTATTATGAAGGTTAACATGCCATTCACTTTTTTCACTGCTTGCTGTACCTGCATGCTTACTTTCATTGACTGATGAACAAGGACCCCCTGATCCTATTGTACTTCCCCTTTTCCCAACTTGACACCATTTAGAAAGTAATCTGCCTTCCAGTTTTTGCTACCAAAGTGCATAACCTCACATTTATCCACATTAAACTGCATCTGCCATGCATCTCCTCACTCCCCCAACCTGTCCAAGTCACCCTGCATTCTCATAGCATCCTCCTCACAGTTCACATGACACCCAGTTTTGTGTCATCTGCAAATTTGCTAATGTTACTTAGAATCCCT
Source organism: Amblyraja radiata (assembly GCF_010909765.2). Lineage (NCBI taxonomy): Eukaryota > Metazoa > Chordata > Chondrichthyes > Rajiformes > Rajidae > Amblyraja > Amblyraja radiata. Next base: position 35,481,388 of record NC_045966.1, on the reverse strand, counting down.
TCATCTAAATCATTGATGTATATTGTAAATAGCTGCAGACTCAGCACAGAGCCTTTTTTTTTATTTTTATTTATTTTTTTTTTATTATGAAACTACTTTTATTCAAAAAATAAACATAAACATAGAGTATTAACACAATCAAAGACTGCCTATGCTGACAGTTTACAAACAAATGATCGTCAAATTAATAATATCAACGTCAACTGGACCCACGAATGGCCGTTGAAGGTCGAGTGTTCCATTTATCACCAAAACACTCGACCTTCAACGGCGACCAGTATCCATGGAAAGCCTCCAAAGTCCCCATGGACACCACGTGTTCCCTCTTAACACTTAAACAAAATTATCAAATTAAAATATTAACATTCTTATCGATAATATATTCAACCTCCTGTGGTGACCAGCGTGCACAGAAGGCCTCCACAGTCCCCATGGACACCGCGTGTTCCTTTTCTAGGGACACGCGAGCTCGTACGTAACCCCGGAAAAGGGGCAGGCAGGCGACCGGTGTGCGGCCATTGACTGCCCGCTGCCTGGACCCGCGAATGGCCATCTTGGCCAGGCCCAGGAGCAGACCGACAGGGAGACCCACTCCTCCCTCCCAACCTTCCCCCCTCTGCACCGGATGCCCATAAATTAATAATGTTGGACTAAAATGTAGCCAAAACTTGAGGAGCAGCCCTTTCAGATATTCGAACAGTGGCTGCAACCTCTCACACTCTATGTACACATGGAACACGGTCTCTTCCTCACCGCAGAAATGACAAGCAGGGGAAGAGTCCGTGAACCGGCTCAAATACCTATTACAGGCCACGGCTTTGTGCAACACTCTCCACCCCAGGTCCCCGATGTAAAGGGGGAGGACTCCCTTGTAGAGAGACCTCCACTGGGGACCGCTCCCCTCGTCAGGTGGTAACACGGACCGCCAGGGTGTGTCTGGACGAAAGACGAGGGCGAGGAAGTGGAGAGTGTGCAAGAGCAGCCTGTACAGTACGCGCCTCTCCGCGTCACAGAACGGTACGCTGGGCATCTCGGAAAGGCGGCTCATGTTGCATGGGGCCGACTCTCGGGGAGGGACCCGGGCCTTGGGCCCTATGAACAATTCCGACTGAACGGGGGCAAGCTCGTCCGGAATCGTTCCATGCACACGTCTCTCCTCAACACCCACCATCACAGCCACGACACCTCCCTCCCCCTGAGGAGTAGGGCCCTGGTTGAAGGTGACCAAATTCCTGGCCTTCAAGAGGTCACGGTAGAAGCCAGGCAACTCCCGCCTAGCGCGTCGACTCATGCCCGCTAATGGGAGCCGTGAGCCCTCCTGAAGGCAGCGCCCCTGGCGTAAAAAATACGTCGCCAACACGTGCCATTTAGGAGGGTAGTCCGAGTAGATGTACCTCCGCAGGGTCCTGAGTCGGAGAGCCGCCACCTGGGTGCGAATACAGACCAGCGCCTGACCACCCTCCTCCAATGGGAGACTCAGAACCCCAGCAGAGACCCAGTGGTTCCTCTCGCCCCAGAAGAAGTTGACCAATCTCCTCTGTAACATGGTTATAAAATAAGAGGACGGGACCATAGTGGCCATCCGGCACCACAGCAGAGAGGCCACCAGCTGGTTAATAACTACAGCCCTGCCCCGGTAAGAGAGCACACCAAGTAGGCCGGACCAACGTCCCAGCCGGGCAATCACCTTCGCCTCCAGCTCCTGCCAGTTCGCCGGCCACCCCCTCTCATCGGGACTCAGGTAGACCCCCAGATAGAGGAGGTGCGTGGTATTCCACGCAAAACCTGCCATCTCCTCCGGCAGGGAGTCCACCTGCCACCTACCCACCAAGAGACCAGAACACTTCCCCCAGTTGATCTTGGCGGAGGAAGCAGCCGAGAAAACCTGCTGGCACTCACGCATCCTCCGCAGGTCAACAGGGTCGGTGAACATCAGAATTACATCGTCGGCGTAGGCCAAGAGGACCACCTCCATCCCCGGCCCCGGTAAAGCCAGGCCTGTCAACCGTCTCCGGAGAAGGCACAGGAAAGGCTCAACACAGATGGAGTACAGCTGGCCGGACATGGGACATCCCTGACGAACACCCCTCTCAAAGGGAAAGGGGGCCAACAAAGAGCCGTTGACCTTAACAAGGCATTCCACAGCAGTATATAAAAGTCGAACCCAGGCCACAAATTGTGGTCCAAATCCGAACGCCTGCAGAGTCCCCAGAAGGTAATCATGCTCCACCCTGTCGAACGCCTTCTCCTGGTCGAGGGAGAGAAAGGCGACCGACAGACCAGCTCCCTGGGTCAGATAGATCAGGTCCCGGACTAGATGAACATTGTCCTGGATGGACCGGCCCGGGACTGTGTACGACTGGTCAGGGTGGATCACCTGGGACAACACGGGACCCAGGCGATTCGCCAATGCCCGGGCAAAAACTTTATAGTCCGTGCTGAGGAGAGAAACCGGGCGCCAGTTCTTCAAAAGGCGGAGATCGCCCTTCTTGGGCAGCAGGACAACAACTGCCCTGCGCCATGAGAAGGGCATCTCCCCAGTCGCCAGGCTCTCCCCCAGGACCTTCATATAG